>NC_046383.1:0-89271 GCF_011125445.2 Fundulus heteroclitus
ATACAAAACTAAGAGAATTTAGTAAATTACCTTTTCACCATCCATAAACCTGATTAGAAAAACCATTTAAAATGTCTAAGTATGTATCTTTAATTCCCTCTTTATTTTGTCAAAGTTTTGACAAAGCCCATTAAACTCAAAGAGCTAGCTCAATGAGTGTCTTGTTTCTCCCTGTTTCAGTTATAACATAGTTAAAGGTAAAAGTAATCAAATAATGGAAAGTTAAATTATTAGCTCTAAACCACACAGGATTAATTTCTATGCTGTGACCTTACCAATATTTTTAACACAAATGAGCCGCTAAATATGTTTTCACTTTGCTGCTGCACATTGTGTTGTTACGTGATGAACACAACAATGGCAACAAGGCGTTTTGGTAAATATTGAGTTTCAGGTACAAGGAACCTGTAACAAATTTGAGTGAAAAGAAGCCAAAGTCTAAAGAGAAGCTTCTAGAACTTCACTTGAAGTGATTTCAAGAAATCTGAGTGATTGTATAAGGGTTTGCTTTGAATGGTCTCTTATTCTCATGATGCTGAGGATTGGAATTTTTTCTTTGTTACATTGTCCAGTTTATTCTTGTGTTCTTTTTATATTTGGGTTTCTTGGTTTTCTATCAGTTCCATTCATATTTATCAGGCTTTCTCCTCCTGTCCCACACTATACCACCTTGCAATCCAAAAACTCATTCGTTCACCTGTATCTGCTCATTATCCCTTAGCCAACCCTGTTTACCCCATTATTTAAGCTCCTGTTGGTTCTTGTTCTTTTCGGATTGTCTGGCTCCATTGAATACCCTTGATATAAGCTCCTAGCTCCTGTTCTGTAAACTTTTACGGGGTCAACAATAAGAACTTGTTTGTAGGAAAGGAACTTCGGACTGCTGGCGTCAATTTTGGACAGCCATTAAGTCAGACGTCATTACATGACAGAAACGCAATTGGATGATGCGAAATGAACTAAAAATGGTGCGCTCTCTTTCTCTCTTGAATTTTGTGTTGATTTCCTTGAGGGGGCCATACTTATGCGTCATGTCATGCAAAGGATTGTTGGATGCCTTAATGCTTCTTAGCGCTGGTAAGGGACTGCACAAGGTTCCTAGGCTAAACTAGCAGCAAGATGAAGCTTACAGGCTCCTTTTCCGACCTCCTTCCTTACTGACTGCCCTATTCGGACAGCACTTATCATGCGGAACGCTGACAAACTTCAGCTTTGGCTAAAGAGTCCTTACTCAATAAGGGTATTCGGATGGGGCCTCTGTTTCTGTTTATGCCTCTTCTGACCAGGTTTGTGGTCTGCAATGCCCCATGCTTCCTGTGGTTCTTGTAAGTTTGCTCATTATCTCATTAAATAATTATATTCATCAAGCTGCATACTTGTCTGTCTGCGCTCTGTCCCAGTCACAAGCTTTTAGATCATGACCTAATTGGATAATGATCTGTTTAAATAAATCCTGGTCTTCACCCCCAAATGGGCAGGTCAAATAATGCCTACACCACGATCATAATGAACTGCCACACTCTCTCCACAAGGGACTCTCAAAACTTTCATTCTGTTTGCAAGCACTCGTCATAGACAGTCCTGTGGAAAAAGTTCCTATGTCTTACAACTAGTTTCCCTATTTATGCAACATTTTGATTTCGTAGAGCGGGAGAGTGAGAAAGGGAGGGGAATCTATAGATTCAAGGCAGACGGTTGATGGTTTGCAAACCTGTAATACAACTTCAGATAATGTTACTGTTGTAAGGCTAATTAATGTAGCATTGCAGGGTTTGCTAAGAAGAGTTTGTTTATTATTATTCCTTTGAATTTATTGAGTATTTATTACCCTCTAAATAGTTCAGATTATAGATATTCGAAATCGTTGTTCACATATTAAACTTCTATTCATAGTTGATCGTATGACTCTTTATATTTTGTTTACCATTTTTGCTGTGTGTGTAAATGTAATACAAAAACGCTTGTGACACGAAACTAGACTTCCATTATATTCTGTTTTATTGCATTGTTTGCTCATGAGTGTAAGTCTCCATCTGTTAGAGGATTTTATTGATGTCTAGTCAATGTAAAAAACAATTACTAGAACTGATGGAGGGGGTCAATCTAATTTTTTATTTTATTTATATAGAGGCAATTCACAACACGTTATCTCAGGGCACTTCACAAAGTCAAATTCAATCAAATCATACAGACAGATTGGTCAAAACAGTTTTCTGTCTAAGTTATGTGTGACACACGTGAATGATGCCCATAATGCTTTTAAAGATAAGATCATTCATAAAGTGCATCAATTTTCAACATTATGTAAATGACCGCAATCTCCCTTCATAGTATTTGAAAGTTTCTACATCTTGTACGTTCACATTATTTTAAAATGTCCACCCTGCTAAACCACTTTGCTATCTGCTTCACAACCCCTTGTTATACCTCTCTGCCAGTAAATAAAAGACGTCCCCACCTGTCACCCTAACTTCCTGCCCTGCAGCTGTCTAACAGGCCTGCCCCACCTCTAACACTAAACCTGAAGGGGGATTTACCACTACTTAGGTGGTAATATATTGACCTGGAAACACAGGTGTCTTTCCAAAGTGGTCTAGATCAGATAAGGATGGACCCCTCCTTCCCCTTTCCCCCCTCCCACACTTCAGTTTTTCCTTCTGTCAGCCAGCCCACTTTACCCAGACTCCAAGAAGGACAAAGCGCTTGGGAGAAAGATTTATAACCAGCACTGAGAAGTAACTCAAGGAAATTACACGTTTGCTGGAATTTCTCTGAGACAGTGATTTAGTTGTAGGAAAAATATAGTGACAGTCAAATCAACAACATGAAGCTAGTGTTACATGCCACTAAAAAAAAATCTGTAGCAATACATTGATGAATAAACATCTTATGTTCTCATGTCCTGCCAGACACAAAGTCCTTACTATTGCCGCCAACTGATTATGGCAAATTATCTAAAATACTTGTAATTGATCCAGTTGTGTTTGGAATCAAGTTGTGTTAATGATCCAGTATGGGCCAAGCTTTAGCTGCTGAAACAGATGGGCTCATATTTAACTCTAGAGCACTTTGGTTGTACACACGACCTCTAGGTGCCTCAGTTCTGTGGCTGCAAAACAAGCCCAAATCATCACCCATCCACCACCATGCTTGAAAGCTAGTATAAAGTGTTTGTGGTGATATGCTGTGGTTGTTTGTTTTTCTAGACAAGGTTTCTGTTTGTTACCGAATTCTCTTCCAGCATCCTGATACATAGAAATGTTTGAGACCGCCTTATGATTACCCCAAGAGTAGCTGGAGAGTAGCTATGAGGAGAGCAAGGTCTTTAGTTTTCATCATTGACTAATTTAGCCAGAGAACCTGTTCTTGGACAAGAGGCAGACAATGGATGGAAGAATGGATGGAATTTCCTTTTCAAAGCAGCTCTAAAGCGTGTTCAGTTTTTTTCTCAAGAGCTATTTTAAATTGGTGTTTCCCAGTCCCCAAACCTAACACCTGACTTTCCAATGCTAGACCTGTATTTTCCTTTTTTATTGAAAGCACTAAATGTATAAAGTATAAAGCTGAACCTTGCAGGATTGAAACATGAAAATAATGATATACTGAAGCAGGTTTGGTTGTAAATTCTAAGAAGACACACCTCAAGCTAGTACAGCATGGTGGCATGTTTCCTTCTTTCTTCTCTTTAAAAGGTGGACATGTGGAAATTATCTGACATGTGGGAGCAGAGAACAACTAAGCAGTAGGTCTTCATACCTGTCAGGGATAATAACAGGTATTTTAGCAGCGAGATGAGTCTATGATTGGAGCAGAAGGCATTTTGTTCTTTACAGGAACAGGAGGGGAGCTTCAGGTATTTATATTCGCAAACCGGTTGTGACAGGTACTCATGAGTTACTCTTCTAAACACCTATTAAAAACTCATCTGACACAAATGGTCTCTTATCCAATCAACATGCCAGAGTGACAGTGATAGCATGAGTGACTTCTGTGATTTATGTGGCCATTTTGTGTGAGCAACGCATATGGGGAAATGTGAGTCAGTGATTGAGGAAACCTAAATGACAAAAGAAATTTCGAAGCCACTGAACAGACCAGTAGACTAAACCAGCCAGGAGTGGTGGGTGTGTGAAACATTCATTCGAATTGAAACACTAATGATATTTACCTCTTCATCATTAGGCTATGGCTCATCTTTTATGTCTAATATGTTGACAATATTGTAATTTAATTGGCAAGTCTAACCATTTTGTTGTAAATCTTTGCAGGCTTACAGAGCTTAAACAACCCTAAAGACCAAAAAAAAAGTCAATATTTACTTTCAATGAGTTGCTGAGAGGCTTCATACTTTTATAGTTATTTGTGGTCATAAGATATATAGTGGGGGGGGGGGGGGCTGTAAGTTCAAAACAAAATAGACATACAGTTTCAATTCAGTTTAGTTTATTACAGTGGTGGCTGGTGAAAGGAAATCTTGGTGGGGCTGGCCAATAGATTTCCCTGCCTAACCCAGTTCATGCATTTAAATTAAAAGTCGGAAAATTACTACGATTCCACAACAAGCATTTAATTAATAAAAAAAAACATTGTTCACAAAGGATTATTTTGGTGGTTTTGTCTTATTAATCCTTTTCACAGACTCATGCCAGAGGGTTTGCATACATTGTACATGTACGTATATTATTACGAAACGAACGTTTACGTCTTGACTTAAATATATATCCTAATTTTTTATTTATATACTGATTTAAGTAGAACAATGACTAGTGCAAAATTAAGTTGTATTTACCGGAGAGGAAGTGTAGACTACAAATTCTGTCGTGGTATGATGGCTTCCACAGTCGATTGGGATTGTCTGCCTGCATCCTTTTCATTCAAATTATCCATTTCTTTCTTCGTCTTTCGGTAAACGAAAGAAATCTACATCTGACGATTTGCAATGCCTCTGTGTGCAACCGGGAGCACAACAAGTCATAGGCATTGTTTAGATTTCAAAAATAAACTCAAAGTATGCTCTAATTCACCCGTTTTGTCACGCTGGTAAGCGAAAACAGTACTGTTTTTGCTTACCACCGTGACCCGGATGTAGCTCGTGACGTCACGCGTGAAGTGGTCTATACACCTATCACTGTGTAGCAGGGGCAAAAACTCCAGGAGCCCCAAAGCCATTCATTTTGGCGATGCTGATTGGCCAAATATTTATAAACCTCCCCTAGCAACAGTATACGATTGGTTATTTTGCTACACTTAGGGCTCCTTGAGTGACCGCCCCAAAAGTGTAGAAGAAGAGAAACGATACGTTCTGTTGGTGGAAATTCACTGTTAAATGAGAGTCAATTGGTAGAGTCAATTAGTAGAAGTGTTTTAATAATTCTTATTACATGTAGCCACGTACTATTAAGTAAAAACTGACATTAATAATACTTTTAAAATATATATATTTTGACTTTTCCCCTCCACATCTAGGGAGGGCAGCGCCCGAGCGCCCCCTATGGGCCAGCCGCCACTGGTTTATTACATAGTGCCAATTCACAATATATACCAAAACATATACTAAATTATCACACGTGTATTTACATGAATGAAAGCAACAAAAGAAACAGTGTTCTACTTTTCTACATGAATTTTTGTCCTTCTATCTTTGAGAGAAGCAAATTTCTCAATAACTCTGTTGTTGAAGTCTGGGATGGTTTTGACCATTGTGATGCGACAAAAATCCACCAATCCTCTAAAAACACCCTGATTTTCTGAGCTTTCACTTTCATCATGGCCACACAGGGCAAGTTCAAATGCACCACAGAACTTGACACAGTCTATTATTTTTGATAGAATGTGCCTGTTTTTGTCAACCTCCTTGCTGTGCTTATGGATCCCTACACCCTGTAGCCTTCATCATGTGTGTGTGTAAATCAATCTGCATTCAACTCTGGCCGTGGGAGTTGCTGCATCCCAGGATGGTTCTATCTCTTGTATTAAAGAGGAGCTACGGCACATGTACAGCTTTTAACGAGAGTCTATGGGCAAAGATTTTATTTTATTGTCTATTTTATTGTCTTATTGAAGCTAATGTGGTGAGTGCTAACTGGCGGTGCGACGCCCTTTGCTCCCTCTATTGGTCAGTCGCCACTGCTACCATTCCTCCTCTGTACATGTTCAAACCATCTCAGCCTGGCCTCTCTGGCTTTATCTCCATTACATCTAACTAGAGCTGTCCCTCTGAAGGACTCATTCCTGATCTTACCCATCCAAACTGTCACTCCTGACATCTTCACCTCTGCTACCAGCTCTGCCTCCTTTCTCTTCCCGAGTGCCATTGTCTCTAAACCATACAACATTGTTGGTCTCACCACCGCCTTGTACTACTTTCCTTTCATTCTCATACAACACACCCAACAGTTTTCTCCACCCATTCAAACATGCTTGAGCATGTTTATTCACCTCGTTTCCACACTCACCATTGCTCTGGTCCGTTGACACTGCATACTTAAAATCATCCACCTTTTTTTAATATATGTTCACACACATGAATTCAGTCTTTCTATCTGCAACCTTCATTCCTCTTCTTCTCAGGATAAAACTCCATAGATTTCCCCCCACCTGTTCCCTGCTCTCACTCCAGATCACAGATCTCACTCCAGATCATCTCCAAACATCATAGTCCATGGAATCATGTCTAACCACATCCGTCAAATTGTCCATCACCACAGCAGCCAAGAAGGGGCTCAGAATCAACCTTTGACACAGTCCTACTTTTACCTTGAACTCCTCTGTCAAATTTACCTACTTTGCATTTCTGTATCAAAATTGTCAAAGCAAATACTGCATCTTTGGTACTTTTTCTTGGAGTGAAACAATACTGCTGCTCACGGACGCTCACTTCTGACCTCAGCCTAGCTTCCACTGCTCTTTCCCATAACGTCATTGTAAGCCTAAATAACCTTACTCATCTGTGGTTGCCACAATTCTGCACATCTCCTCTGTTTTTGAAAATAGGAACCAGCACACTTCTCCTTCATTCCTCTGGCATCTTCTTACTCTCTAGTGTCTCATTGAACAGCCTAGTCAAAAGCTCCACTGCTGTCTCTCTGAGACACTTCCATATGCCACGGTATATCATCAAAATTAACTGCTTTTGCACTCTTCATCCTTTTCAATGCCTTCCTTACTTCATCCTTTTTAACCCTTGCTACTTCCTGATCCACAATTATTTTTTTCTGCTTTTTCCTCATTTATCAACCCTTCAAAAAACTCCTTCCATCTTCCTTTCACCCTGTTCGTACATTTCCTTCTCTATCCTTGATCACCCTAACCGGCTGAACATCCATCCCATCTCTGTGTCTTTGCCTTACTAAATTGTATATATCCTTTTTTCCGTCCAACCTATCATACAAGTCACTGTATGTCCTTTGTTTGTACTTAGCTTCCTCTACATTCATTTTAGCCTGCATCTCCCTGTAGGCCTGGCGACTCTTTAGTTCTCAGTGTGTCCTTTTCCCTTATCAACTGTCCTTTCAGAAGACATATCAAGTACTCTCCTACCTGTCTCCCTGTTTGCATTAGCAGTAGTTGTCCAGTCATCCCTGAAAGCTACACAACTTTCTTCCTTGTTCAGCTTCCACAACATTGTCCTCTGCTTTGCCTTTGTCCTCTTCATCTTCCTCACCACCAGAGTCCTTTTACACACCACCATCCTGTGCTGTCTGGCAACACTCTCACCAACCACCACCTTGCACTGATTGAGTTCCTTCAGGTAACATTGTTTACACAACATGTAATCCACCGTTGTGCTTCTACCTCTGCTCTTGAAAGTTCCTGCCTCTTCTGGAAAAAAAAGCATTCACTACAGCCATTTCCATCCTCTTTGCACCACTGTCTATTCTTCTGTATTCTTGCACTGGATACCAAACCTGCCCATCACTTCCTCGTCACCTCTGTTCTCTGCTCAAAAGTATTTATTGAACTCTGAACCAATCACCACTCTCTCTCCTCTGGGGATATCCTGCATCACTTCATATAACTCAATCCAAAATGTCTCCTTCACTTATAAATCATACCACACTTGTGGGGCAAAGTTACTAACAACATTGGGCATCACACTTTCAATCTCTAGCTTCAGACTCATCATTGTCTCTGACACTCTTTTTTTAACTAACAGAACATTCCTGATAAACCCCTCCTTCAAGATAACTCCTATACCATTTATGTTCCCATCCACACCATTATGGAACAGCTTTTAACCTTCTAGATCTACTTGTCTCTGAAAATAGGGTGCGCTGATGCTTTCCATATTCTACTGGACTGGATTACTGCTGTCAAATAGTTGTTGGGACATCTTTTTTTGCTTTTAAACAAAGAAAAGACTCACTGTATTTTTTGTGGTAACACCACAATATGTAGTTGATTTGACTGATAATCTAAAGAACACTGTTAAAAAATTAGGGGTAATGTTTGATTCACCCTGCACAGATAAGCAGGCAGACATGATGGATGGATATTCTATAAGGATTTTATTTTTGAAAATCCAATTGACTCTCAGGTCAGGAAATGCTTTTTTCAGCAGTGCTTTGGCCAAAGATAAGCCTTTTTTTTTATAATCCTGATCTGGAGACACCCATTCATGCTTTTATTAGCTCCCTACTAAACTAAAAAAAAAAATGCTTTATATGTTGCTGTCTCTCAGTTGAGCCTGAATCACCTTCAGCTAGTCCAGAAAGCAGCCACCCATCTTTTAATTAGCACCTTCTCATGTGCGCACATCATCCTTTCATACTTTTCACACTGTCTTCTTTGTTTTTTTAAAATTGATTTTAAAATTGACTATTCATTTTTAAATCTTTTAATGGCCTTACACCCCTTTATTTAACTGAACTTTTAAGCAGGTTATCCAGTCAGCTTTTAATAGATGTTCCAAGGATTACACTTAAACACTGGTGTGACCAGGCCTTTTTGTTGATGGCTTCCATGCTCTGAATCACCTCCTTTTGGACCTTTGTGCCATTATTGAACCAAGCCTTTTTAAAGCAAATTTAACACCCATTTGTTCAGAACCATTTTTAATGCTCTTTAGTTCATTCCCTTTTAAGGGAATTATTACATTATATGATAATAATTACTATAATATGACAACAATCATATATATATATAAATCATAATAGTAATTATACAAATAATGAATCATCTTTTTATGTATTTTACTTTTACAATGTTGTTCTTATTCACATTGGCCTCCTTATTTGGATGTTTGAAAGCTCTTTATAAATCAACATCCAAGGGAATAAATGAAATGAATGAGTTAAAAGACTTTGTAGTGTGGGATTATTGCAGAAGGAAAAACGCATTGGAAATTGCTCTACAGCTGCAAGTGGCTTTATCAGACCTTTTTTTTTTTTTTTTTTGCCAAAATATTTGCTGTGCCCAATCGTGATAGTAAATATATCTATACATATATATAGATATGTTTTTGTTTATACATGTTTTTACACAATCTTGCTTTAAAACTCTGAATAGTATGTATGTTATTTTTACTTCTGTAGTTTCTTGTTCAGGCTGCCATAATGAGATAAACAAGTTGAGTAGGAATGGAAATTCTGGCAAATACCCCCTTGGGTCAAGTTGTGCAATGATCATAGTAACTGCAAACAAAGCTAAATAGCTAATTTTCACACTCAAACGTCCATAGTCAGCATATTAAATGTGAACGGACAAACCAAAAAGCAGTGCACAGGCATGGGTTGAAGGAGAAAGCCTGCCTTCAACCTAGGATGCAAAGATGAATTTCAATGAACCACAGAACCTTTGCAGTGAAGTGTTTTGTGCCAATGGTAGCAAAACAGAGAGGTTTGGCCTTAACGTACAACACTATCTTTAAAGAAAACCAAACACAGCTGTCAGCACAAACACTTCATCAAAGCTGTCAAGAACACGGATGCAGGGCTGATGATTTGGGCTTGTGTTGCAGCCACAGGTACAAGACACTTTTCAGTGACTTGTGTGGATCACATTGGGTCATTCAAAAAATATGACAACGTTGTATAAACAGGAGCAGGCTACATATCTGTCCACATCGAAGTATAAGAATGATTACATCATGACAACTTAAAATACTGTGGCTATAGGTGATTTGGGGACATTATTGGGTTCACAAATGACAACAACAAAGGAATCTATTGTTTCTTTTGAGCATTTGAGGCTTGATCTGAGTAGCTTTAAAACACAGGAAAGACTATTCTATATATTTTTGATTAAACCTTAAAATCATAGAACTTAAAGAGGTAGTAATTCAGTTTTGTCATGAACATAGACACATCTGACAAACTGAAGAGTAGTGTCCTTTAAAACCTTTTTTTTGTGGAAAAATTAGATGTCTGGATGTGTACAAAACAATTGTGACCTTCTGGTTTTATTGGTCATTTTCTAGACTTTGTCTCGAAAACAAAAGAAAGTGTACATTAAGTTGACCACATAATGGTAGTATTACCCACACAGCAGTGCTGGACAGAGATTGTAGGTGTTAAATTCACTTAAGAATGTATTAAGAGCATTTAGAGCCTAAAACATGTTTAAGTGTGCAGTCGATGCGTAATGCTACAGCTGCAGCATGTGTCATCATCTCTGCAGAGGAAGCTGGCTGCCAACTGCCAATCATGGACTTGTGTGGTATGTAAACACTGACAGTACACGCCTTGTTTGTTCTGGACTCGACCCAGCGGGATGAACGTGAAACCAGATCACAGTGAAGCAGGGTGTGACTTTCTGTTGCCGGCCTGTCAGTCAGATGGTTGTGGAATTTTAATAGCTGGCTAAGCTGTATTTCTGTTTCAGCTTAGGGTTAAGACGTCGGCATTTTACAGTTGGAAAGTTGATCCACTGTGGTCAATTGATTTTTAAATGAGTCAAAATTGAGTCTAAATTTCACAACTACGCAAGAAACACAATGGATGATGCCCAAAACCTTTGCTGCTAGCCAAGACCAATTTCAATGTTAGTAAATAATTACTTATGATACTGAAAGGGCTTGGTGAAATTTAGAATGTTTTGTTTTTTAAAAAGATTTATTAAAAATATCATATGGAATACAATTTGAATAAATGCTCAATAGGTTTAGCTCACAATTTTTTTAAAATCAGTATTGGTTTTAATGGTCAATCTTTGCATCCCCTTCATACCGAATTAGGACCACAATCTTGATTTTTTTTTACTTTTTTTTTTTAGATCGTAAGGTATGTATTTTTACAGTTTCAATTGCATCATTAGTCATAATAGTATTACAACACCTTTGAACCTGCAAAAAAACTTATTGGGAGGTCACAGCGGCAATGTTTGACAGTCCTGAGTGAAAATGGAACATTGACATCCAAGAGGCTTCATTCAAAGGCTATAACCTCAATACAGAAGTAGCTTTAAGTAAAAGTGTCAAAAAATAAAATTCCATTATGAAATAAATACTCTTGTATTAAATCAAAATAAATCTTGAAATAAAAACACAAGTTATATCAATCTAATAAATAAAAAAAGTAAATAAAAGAAAGTAAATATAGAGTATTAATGACAAAACAGGAATATAGAGTATTAATGACAAAACAGGAAACACATTTATTTAATGTGGATATTTATTTGATGAAATATTTGTTAATATTTTTTTTAATAATTTTGGGTTTATTTAAATTTGAATGAAATGACTCCATACACACCGGGCTGGCAGCTCTTGAAGTAAACTATGCAATACTTTGCAGCTGCTAAGTGCTTAATCTATGTAGCTGCTGCTCTGACTTTATTTAAAATGATCTCAATAAGCAACTGGTAAAAAATAAATAAATAAGAATACACAGTATTTACACTAATAAATCACCTCAAAACACCCAGGCACCAGTGTGGTGGCAGTGCAGGGGTTGTGTGTGCGATCCATGTACAGAGGCCCCTGTCCTCAACACGCCCGCCCTGGGTTCAGGTCCTGGCTCATGGACCTTTGCAAATGTGGTCTTCCCCCTCTTTCTCAACCCCATTTCCTGTCAGCCTGTCAAATAAGGGTCACTTGTACCACAAAAACAAAATAATAAAAATAAAAAAATAAACACTCAGGCACACTGGACTCGATACGCAGTGGGGCCCCTGCTGGACAAGGGTGAGATGGGGAGGAACGCACACACTTCCAAATTGCCCCAAGCTACGCTGGTTGCCGGGAGCTTGAAGGAAACAGTTTTTCAAAGCTACCAATTTACTCAAAAATACCTGTCATGTCAAAGATAAAACCTCAGAATTGTTAATAGTCTTGAAGGGGAAATACAAGGAGGGAAAAACAGTGAGTCATTGGGTATATTACATAATTTCATAATAGTCACTATGAAACATTCTAGAAAACAATGTCACCTCTGTTTAATTTCCTTATAATCACAAACAGATTTTGGGATTTCTTCTGATCTTCACACGCCACTGCCCTTGAATTGCACATAACACTTTACCCTCTCAGGCTAAAGCAGATGAAAATACTGACAACATTATCTCCTTCTTAGCACACCTCAGACTGATGGTGGAGGTGTAAAAACTAAACCATCAGGGATTTTTAGGGAAAATCTATATGCATATCTAAATGTAATTAAAACCGAGCAGAAATGAAAACAGTAGTGTTGGCATTGTGGTAAGAGAGCCTGTGGAGTACACTAAAAGCTTTACCTTATCTCCACACTAAAATTAAAATGTCCAAATTTGCAGTAATCCAGCTTTGTTTAAACAGTCATAAAAGTTGTGGAATTTGTTTGCGTAAGATATCTTAGAGTGTGTAACAGGCAGTATTTTGCCTCAATCGTTATCAGGAAGGGTCCCAGTAGGCTATATTTCTGTTACTTGTTTCTTTTAGTAGTTGCAAAGTTCATTCAGAGTTTCTTCTGGCTTCCCATACAGCAACACAGATTACCCGGAACCTTAAACATTTTCCACCCAGCTGGTTAAAAACAGGAAGGTATATCTTCAAGTTCTGATGTCTAATCAATGCTTCGGTGTAGGATGCTCAGAGAAATGAATTTTGATGCTGGGGGTAAACATTTTGAACAGTAAATAAAAATATGTACATAGCTTAAGTATTTTTAATGTTTTTATTTGTAGCCTATTGCTGAAAACAGTTGTATTTAAAAACATCTAGGGCCTGAGGGAAAAGTGTCTCATTATTTTCTTCTTTTTTCTTCTTTTTCTTCAATTACTCACACAAATGTGCCCTTAGATAGACACTTAGCCGAGTGATTTCCTCGGCACAGGCTCTTTGGTTTAGCTAAGTCAACATGAGTGTGACTGAAAACTGGCCAATCAAGTAGGCTATAGTGTTACATTGCTGTCAGCCTGACGAGTGTGTTACATCACACTCGCTCACACTGGAAGTTTCACACACCTTAGTGTTTTAGGAAGCATTTAGGGGATTAAGTGCTCTCAAGTGAGGAAAGAAAGGAAGAAACGCGGTCAGTCCTCACTGGTTTTCGCCAATTTACTGCAAATTAGTGTCATGTTAGGGTTTAAGTTTATTTTAGGTCAGGTTTAGTTTCTTTCCAAATGTGCTGAAAACTTTAGATGCACTTATAATTGAGGAAAAGAGAACAAGTCACCTGTATTTAGATAACTTTAGGATTTTAAGAATGGATTATTTGACATAGTATATATATATTCACACGAAGACAGTCACATTAAATGTGCTTAAATTGAAGGTTTTCCTGAAAGCAATTTGTTTCAGGAAATTGTTTACCCTCCTTGTAATTTTCACATTAATCCTCCGAACACTTCAAGTGTAACTCACCCCAGGGGCGGTTCTAGACCAACAGGGCCCAGTGCCCCTGTAGAACTGGTACTGGCCCCTGAAATGGCCCCTGTACTAAAAACATGATAGTAAATAAATTTCTTACGATGATATATGCTGACAAAGATACCATAACTGATTGGTCTCTTGGACCAATTGTATTATTTACCTTTACAGTTTTAATCTAACAATAATTTAAAAATTAAGCTGTTTCACGTTTAGCTCCAGCCATATAGGGATAGAATTAGGGGTCTGCAACCTGCAGTTCAAGAGCCACGATTGGCTCTTTGGCTCACTTAATATTTACCTGTTTAGTGTTACCCTTCAAAGGGGACATACCATGCTTTTTGAGTGCCTTCCTTCTTATCTTTAAATCGTTCAGATTTGGTCTACATAATTTAGAACTGCAATACTTTGATCTGAATTCCTCGTTGTTGTTGCCCTACAGCCCATCGTTTTTCACCTGTTCTGATTAGCTTCTGAGAGCAACTCATTTTGATGTGGTATTTTTACATCTAAATGAGGCAGTCCACACCCCCCACACCTTCAGGTAGCAGCGCATTAAACTCCACACTGTTTGTCCATTTTTTGCAGTATGCTGCAGGACGGTGTAGTGAATTGTGTGAGTTAATACACACAAGAGAACCTTTTCACCAATCCACTTTGGCATCCTAGAGCTTGGACTACAAAATAACAGCGAGAAAAGTAAAAATGGCAGATTCGGAAAATGGCGGATTCCATGACGTTTTTTTAAGCCGTTTCGGAGCAAATACTGTGACATAATTGTTCAAAAACCATAATAGGGAATAGAGAAAACTAAACAGCTTAAAAAGACATGACCCAAACAGAATTTAAAGATATTTACGCAGCTCTTGGATAGACTACATTTAACTTTTCTGCCCTCCTAGTGACTCCAAGTACACAACAAAATGTATTTAAGGGCAAAAAAGTGGCTTTTGAATGATATGTCCCCGTCAAAAACTGTCCTTGCATTAATAATGCCAGGTGACGAGGACTTTTAGGTATTAAGTAGTAGAGGTTTAACAAAACATTGTTCCACATTGATGTCTCAATTTAATGATTAATGATCCAATAATATTGATGAAAAATGAAAATATTGATCCACATCGTCATTTTAAAGATACACCTATTTTTAAATTCAGGCATGAAACATTCTTGATCAGAATTGAAAATAATCATTCTCCCTTGGATGAGAAACAATTCCCACATGCAGAGTAGTAGAATGGTTCCTTATCGAAGGACAGGACTCATGGTGGCACCTGCTCTCCTCCAGATCTTTGGACTGAAATTCCGCAGAAGGTACCTTTTCGGTCCCCTTTTCTCCCAAATATCTTCTCCTCACTTCGCAAGCAGAGGCCTTGCAACTACCCGCTGCCAGTGTTGTGCAAGCTCTGCATGGTGGACTTCAGTGTTCTCCACTTATTGTATAGGCACTGCATTCATTGCTAAGTTGAGGTCCTGGAGCTAGTTGCACTTTCTTTAAAGTGGTGAAGCCTTTTTTTCTGCTGTTGAGCCTCTCACATTCAAGTTCTCAAACAGCCAGTAAACTGTTCTTCCAGCTGCAGTATTCTAAGCAGTAGTCTGCATAGTTGATCTAGAATGATGACGGCTGCATGCTTTTCTTTGGAGGCAAACCACTGCTAACACAATGGGACAACCTGTCTACCGGGATGACAGTTTGAACTGAAAGGAGGAAGAAAGCTTTCAGTTTTTCTGTCCCATCTGCTTGAAATGCTCTCCAGTCTGAACTGTGAGAACTGGTTTCAACAAAAGCTTTCCACTCTATCTTAAGAAATTGATGAAGACATTCATGTGAACAATGCCTGTTTCAAATCTTGAATTGTTACTGTTACAAATTTCATATTATTACTGTAACAATAACTCCTGCATTTTATATATCAACTTGTTTACACCATATATGTGAGTAGGTCCCCCTTCTGAAGGGGTCTTGAACCCAATGGATCATTGTTCTGGTTAAATAAATAATAAAAGACTGATTGGGTGATTATACCTGGACTCTTTCATAACTTTATCTGCGCTTATCTTATGATTATATTTAAATGAAGTGGGCTTATTATTGGTTAAAAATAAGATAGTTTGAAATGCTTAAATCTGCAGGTGTCTTTGCATATTTGTTTGCTATATTGGCTGCAGAAGTCCCACGGCTTCAAGCAGTTTTAATTCCAGATGGACAAGCAATGTGATACCATACTTAGCTAGAAGAGTACAAAAAGAATGACAGAGCCGGAGAGGAAGTGAGAAGGTGTGTGTGTGTGTATCTGTGTGTGTGAGAGAGACGTTAACAGAAAGGTTTAACCCATTTACCTCCCTACAAATGTTACACGAGGTGTGTAGCATGTGTGTGTGTGTGTGTGTGTGTGTGTGTGTGTGTGTGTGTGAAGCTGGAGCACCGCCCCCAGCCGTTGGAGGTGAGAAGCTTTAATCCTGAATTAAATGATCTGGCACTTTACAAAATACACGACAATTACACAGATAATTATACCAAGCCTTCACACCAAGCCCACGGGTCACAATTAACGCACACACACACCTAGCAGCTGTAGCTCCGACCGGAGCTAACAACTCTTAGGCTCATTTATACACACCCAAACAAAAACAGGAAGAAAGAAAGTTTACAGAATCCCTGAAAGTGATGATCATTCAGTCCCTGAATAAACACTTTATCTTTGTTACATATCGTCTTGTGTTCAGCTCTGACACAGTCGAGGGTGACCTCAGAGTTCGGGAATTAAATTTCTTTATACGAACGTTCCAATTAATTCCTGGTTCAGGATGTATTATAGAAATAAAGATATCTTTAGTGTCTCCTTGTCATCTTTGGCTCTCTGTCAGCTGTTTAGCTAAAATAATTTTGATGACTTTTGTTTTCTTTCAATATAATCAGCTCTTACTTGCCCTTTGTCTGTATCGTGGGCAAAAAAGCCAAAACAAACTCAACTAAACCTAATATCCCAAAGTAACATACTGTATTTTTTGGACCTTAAGGTGCACAGGATCATAAATCGCACTATGAATTAACGTGTCTTTGTGCATCTTTGTCCACATATAAGCCACACCGGATTATAAGGCGCATTAAATATTTTTCCCAAGTGTGTAATATCACTCCGCCCCTTCACGTACACAGCTCTCTCCTGAGAGAGTGAGAGCTGTCCGTCTCTGTCGGGAGGACAGATTAATTGGACTACACTGCCCTGTTTCTAACATGAAGCCAAAATAAACATAACTTTTATATTGAGTTAACTCACTAGGTTTATTGTTGCTATCACGTACTCCGAGCGCGGGCTGCCTAAAGTCTCCCACATACTTGGGAGTACTGTGTGCATACTGTGAGCTGCTCCATGCTGATTCTCTGTAGACGTCCTACCCTTTATAGTCGAGCGTACTGTTGCCTAGATTTGTTGTGGAAAATTCCTACAATTTCAACACTTTCTGCCAGTGGGACAAAGCGGCGGAATAGATAGTAAAACATGTGATTAGCTAGCTGAGCACCTAGAGCCGTTTCTTTTCCAGCAGGCTCCCACCGCACACCTGTCAGTGAGAACAGAGGAACTGTGATGCTAAGCGTACTGGAGACCGCGTGCTTGAAGCAGCTCAGTGTATCAAGATCAGTGTCACATATAAAATAGTTTGATGTAGAGACTTCTTGCCTCCGAGAAGTTTATAGTGTGACACGTACCTGTCTGTGCGGAGTCCGCCTTGAGTATGCCTTGAGTGAACTATGCCCGAGAATGTGGGATCCTTTACATGAATGCACTTCTAGTTTCGACATTACAGTCAGGCAGTCTTGTAGACAGCTCAGGGTCCGATCAGGTAGTGACACAGTGTACCGTAATGCTCTGAATATCCTTTGAGCAAAGTGGCTTTGTTGCTTACCAAAGTCGTACATACACATTTTAACAGATTTTTGAGCCAGTTCTACTACATAAAATCGGCCAGTAAGCACCGGATTATAAGGCGCACCATATTTTTTTGAGAATATTTAAGGATTTTAAGTGCGCCTTATAGTCCAAAAATTTCTTGGGAGGATGTTAAAAAAAATCATAATTCCTGAATGTTTGTTCTCTAACTGTCTTAACCACACTGTCCTTTTTTGTCCTTCTCTTTCCCACATGCTTAGATCTGGACTCATTTCATGCCTGGACAAAATCCCGAAGGTTGCAAGCAGAGCCAGTCAACCAGACAGACTATATGTTAAAAATAGAAATAAAAAATAACATATGAAAATTCAGTTTTCTAGTAATGTTAGGGAAACTGTAACAACCTGTGAGGGTAGTAACATCCACACACTTTGATTGCATAGTGCAAGAAAAGTGAACAAACTCGCAAACATCTTCTTTTAAAGGTGAATATTGTATACTTGCACAGCAGAAAAGTTGCAAAGATTTATCCTGTAAAGCTTCACAGTGGACAGTGGTTATGTCAAGAACACTTATTAATGTCAATCAAATGAGCTGGCGAGATCACTGGCAGAAAAACCTATTGAAAGCAAAAAATATCTGAACATTTGTATTTTTTGTCTTTTCTGTAGTTGCCAGTTGAGCTTGAAGTTTACAGCAGCTTTCCCAAAGGTTACATATTACTCCCACTGGTGTTCATCTCATTTGTGCCTAATATCCACTCCATTTTTATGTTACAAATTCAGTCAGTTTCCATCTTAAGGTGCTATGTATTGAGAGACTGTTTTGCTGAATCTGCTGATATTTCAGAGTAATATCTGATTAGTTCCATCATTTTCCATTCTAGAACCAATCACAGCTATGTTTCTTTGTTTGTTTACTCTATTTTCTGGTAGTAAATGGGGAGTTTAGTCTCACTAATGATGACCCTTGGGCTGTTGGTTAACTAGCTCCCTGCAGACCCTAAACACAGTTAATACACACCTTTGGGGACATAGAGATGTGTGTGATGCACAGCTACAAGTGTGGATGTGAATATATGAGATATACTCTTTCTTCCTAAGTGTATTTGTGCAGAAACGTGTCACTCCTGTTGGAGCATAAATCTCATGCAGTCATACTTTGAGGAATCAAAAAAAGTAAACTATGTTGTTTGGTAAGGGTCTATGCTTGATTTAAAGTAATTTTAATGTGAAAATATAAATCATATATCAGAATCAGGTTTTCATTGCCAGGTTGCTTCATAGGACAAAGAATTTGACTTTGGTTCCACTATGCTCTTATTGAAGACATTTTAAGTAAAATATTCAAAAAAGGTAAATAGAAATATTCTTTCTTGCAAATATAAATATGCAGATTTTCAAGAAAAGAGGAAGACATGGCTGGATTAGTGTCTACAACCATGGCATTGAACTGGAAATTGATTATTAAGTGTTGGTCAGACAGACAGCCTGGGTGAAAAAAACTCTCTGTGGTGCCGTTTTTTTTAAATCAAATAATGCTGTGTAATGTCATCCTGAAAGTAAATGACTGAAGAGTTTGTGTGAAATATAGGTGGGGTCTATGGTGTGCCATTTAGGCCCTCCATAGAGGTCTGCAGAAATGTCAGCTGTCCTTAATCAGACCCTAGATCTGTGCAAGTCCTGGACAGAGGGAAGGTGAGCCAAGATGATCTTCTCTGCAGACCTATTTGTCTGTTGCAATCTAGACCTGTTTTGTGTATGAGGGAAACCACACACTTATGGGCAACCATAGGACAGGCAAATAATAGCAGCATAGTAGACGACCAGCAGCTCCTGTGGAAGGCTGTACTTGTTGAGTTGCCATAAGTAGTACAGTCTCCACTGGGCCTTCTTCCAAACTGCCCATTTACCTTATCTGTGTTTCTGGTAATAGAGCACCACTTTTCTGCCAACCAAGATGTAGGTGAAGCTGGAGCAAATGATAAATGGAGACAAAGGCCTAGAGAGATATGTCTGATATTTAGGACTTGTTCTCGAGGGAAAGTGATCACCAAATTGTGGCAGAGAGCAGGGAAAACACACAAAAACACAAAGCAAGAGCGTGAAGAACCAAAACCTTACTCCTAAGGATCATAACAACGGTAGCGTCTACAAAGCTGCAGCTGTGGAGAGCCGGCTGTATAGAAATCACAGTTTACATTCTATTAAAAAAATTGATCCCCACCTGAACCTTATGACAACAAAGAAACACAGATACATTTATTCTCTTGTCCATGTTAAGCAGTTGTTTAGTCATAAATCATAGACAAGTGTGTTTTTTGATATATTTAACACATCATTATTCTTACCTATAAAAAGGGAGATAAAATCTATCACATTTAATCTCGCCATATAGACTTTCATCATGTCACGACATGAAGTTGGTCAGTCGACAGTATTGGGTTCACTCTGAAGTAGTTAGAAACAGAACCTCCATCCTCTGAATGTGATTGAGGTGTGTTTTCTGCATGCTGGTAACTGTCTCCTGTCTGCCATCTGTATCTGCAGCTTGGCTTGTGTCATTAACCAAACCACAGAGCAGTCAGCAGGGACCAAATGGTAGCAGCTGTTTTACTACACACAAACACAAAAGGCAAGGCAAGTTCATTTGTATCGCACTTTTCAGTACCAAGACGATTCAAAGTGCTGTGCATGAACAGAAAATCATTACAGAGGGAGATATTATATAGTAAAAGAAAAACAAAGGAATAAGCTAATTAAACATACAGAAAGCATAAAAATCACTGTACTTAATTGTTTCTATTCATAATAAGAAATAAGCTAAGTATATATAAGTATATGGGGGTCTCTGATCTAAAGTAATTTTGTCCAACTTTTCTAAAGCTACAACTAGAATAACTTATGTTGTTTCATTGTTTCACTAGAACAAGCTTCACCACTAACATTTTAAAGCTTAATCATTTATATTCATATATTATCAAAAGAAAAACATTACATTAAGCTAAGTACATTCTTGACTACACTTCTTTAGTTTCACTGGAACGAGCTTCATCTCTAAAAATTCAAAGTTTAATTGTTTCTGTTCATACATTAACAAAAACCTTTAAGGCTACAATTTAAGGTCTCTGATCTTACCTTTCTGAACAACAGCTAAAATTGGAAGCAAGCAGAGTAAAGGGGGAAAAAAAACACAGTAGAGTTGTGTGCCAATGTGTTTTAGTGTAATCAAATTTGTGTGCGTTAGACCGTGAATTGTGGCAGATAGCCCTCGCAGCCAGAGTCTGATGGTAATGGGACTTTATTAGGCAGTTCAGTAGCGCTCTGTTCCAGGTCACTGATGTCACAGAGCGTCTTGGTTACATAACATCCAGGAGAATGTTTTGGATATTTTTTATAACCCAATAAATATGACTTCTACTTCTTATCAGCTCAGTTACTAACTTGTTTAGAGAGTTTATTGGTCTTAATGGTGTGATGCCTCCTGCTTACTGGTGTTGCAGCCTCTAGGGTCTTTCAGAAAATCTGTGTTATATTGACAGATCATGTGACACTTAGGTTCTACATAGGTGGGGTTCATCTCACTCCTGTATTTATGTTGCAATTGATTTAGTGTAACACACACATTTATGCAGTCATAAATGTGTGTCAAAGACCTGAGAGCAAATTTTCGGGCACTTGGACCTGCACCAACTCAACACTGCACCGGTGTACCTGAGGCAGCCCAAACTCCCAACCCCCTCCCACCCAGCGCAGACGGGTCTGAACTCTGAACCACATGCAGCATAAGTCATGTTCCATGCTGCAAAGTTAAAACAGACTAAAATATTGAGTAAAAAACTGCTGTACTGCAGGAAATTTCCCTAACAACAACATGGCAGCTGTAAAAGCAGAAAACTGCATAAAGAACAATGACTGATTTTTTTTGGCTTGTGTTTGGTGCAACAACACTGTGGAAAATGTCACAGCAACTTGTTTGGACCTCAGAGTATAAGCGAAGTCGACGCCTCCACTTCTGTCAGAGTGACAAAACTGCAAGCGAGTCAGAAGAGATACACACAGAGATAAAAACGGTTCACAACTGAGCAGCAGAGGAAGCCAAGCACCAAAATAAATCTTTGGCTCAACTGGAATATATGTTTCTGGACCATTATCGTAATATTCAAAACTTGTTTAGTTCCAGAGTTACAATTGAAGGTATGTCCTGTTTCAATTTGAGGATTTAAAAAAATAATAGTCATTTGAAATGGTAAGCACTGTCAGGTCTGTTAATTATTAGTCCTTGAGACTTTCTTTCAAAGTATCAAACAAAATCACCTACTCTGAATTATATAAATGTGATATCCAGTAGCATAATGAAGCATGCCTTTATTTTTGACCAAGACATGTTATTTAAATCATATATTAAATAACATGTTTCTTATTTCCTCTGAGGACTCTTTATTTACCCTGACAAAGACCAAGTGCAGCCACTGACTATATGTTTTCTCTTTTTCATCACAGCAAATAACTTTGTTTTTGGTAATCGATAACTAACTAATAAATGTATAAATAACAATAACAATACAAAACATATCAACTCTGCTAATGTGAGACAGCATTTCATGTTACAGGCTTAAATCGGTGGCAAGCGGACTTTTGCTCAGTTCTTTCTAAAAACATTTCCACACCTATCCAGGAGTCTTTGTCAATGCATTGACAAAGATTCAATACAAAGATAATCTTGTATTGACAAGACTCCTGGACAGGTGTGGAAACGTTTTCAGAAAGAAATGAGCAAAACTCCAGTTGCCTCAGATTTAACCCTGCTTGCTGTTGTGATGACCCAGATAACTGAGAATTTGCACAGGCATCATTTCATGCTATTTGCAGAATGGATTTTTGAAGTTTGAAGAAAATACACGTTTGATAATTGCTTAATTTAACAATGCCCCTGTAGTATGTGGGAGACCCATTAACAGCCAGAGCAGCCTGGCCATTTCTTCTTATGCTGGTCACCAGCTTGGTCACACACTGATGTGTGATGGCATTAAAATCCTCATCCAAGATTTGTTGTGTTGCTCATTCTGGCATAAATAGTACACTCAAGTAAATCCGCCAAGTATGAAGTTGGATCAAGGTCAGGACTGCAACCAGGGTACCTCACCTTCCCTACTGCCAAATTCACGTTTGCCTTACAAATGTGGCAGGTGGAAATTAAAGCTATAGTTGTAGTCCTGTTAAGAAACGCTTTTTGTTATACTGGTGAAATGGTCCTTCCATCCTGAGAGTAGCCAATACATGATGTATTCAGAAAAGGGACGTTAAAAAATTAGATCTTCAGGCCTGTAAAAACTCACTAACCAATCACTGCCATCTGCACTAATTTGTAAATCATCTGCAGATGCAAAGACACATTTTGATGATTTATCTCAAAACCTAATATTGTCATATATAAAGAAAAATGTACAGGGCCATGAATGGAACCTTTGGGCACACCGGAAGTCAGAGGGGCTGTTGAGGAAGAGACGTCATCAACCATCACAGAGAACGTTCTATTAGTTAGTTATGACCTAAATCACTGCAGCACGGGTCCCAGGAGCCCTACCTGTTCGGGCTCCTGGTCAGGAGGTCAGGAGGATGTAATGATCCACTGTGTCAACTGCTGCAGTGAGGTACAGCCTAACCAGCAGCACAGGTCTCTTAGCGACCAGGGACATAATCAAGACAGCGCAAAGACGGACCTCCCCCCTGTGGCCCTGAAATGAGTTTGTGGAACCACTATCAGCCTCTTATTGGAGGATCTCAAAGTGTGGGATGGGGACTATGGCTCTAAGTCGGTGATATAGGCTGGAGCTTGCCTGCAGTAGAAGTTCTTCCAGTTTAATTTAAGTTAGATTTTAAGTCAGCTTTCAGCTAGACTCAGTGAGGCTAAAAACACAGAAACACATAGCAGAAACCTTGAAGTGATCTGTCAGACTTTTTTTTATTTTTTTACAAAATGTCGACTCCTGTTCCAGAGAATCTCATGCAATATTTTTAGTAATGTAGATTATTGTAACAGTGTCCCCGTAGATTAAAAGAACAAGACAACTGCTGCTCATATAACATGTTTGTGCCAAAAGCCTGACAGGAATATATTTCAGCAGCTCTTAAATCACTCCACTGGCTCCCTGTTTAAAAAAAAAAGAGGATAGACTTAAACACTGTTATTGTTCTACTGATCGAGCAAAACCGTTGGCTACTTTAGGACTGCAAAACTTATTATTCACCGCATCTGTACAGATATCGACAAATCAATATTATAGCAATTCTTGTATTTGATTGAAATTTTTAATTGACAACAAAACATTATTTCTTTGTATGAACTGCCAACGTTTATTTGCATTTCTTCTTGTGTAAAGCAATTCAATTGTCTTATGTATGAATTATCACGTTCAGCCCCTACAACTGCTGCCACCCCAGTTAGCCCAGAGAGATCCATATTTTTACATTTTAATGCTATCTCAAAAGCTATTACACATATCTACAAAATCCCTTTTTTAATCCCCAACGAGACGCCACATATGGAAATCAATAATCCTGGCCGAACAAGTCTATGGAAGCATTCAGCTGAAAAAAAGCATGGATGTATTGTATGTTCACTGATTAAAAAAATAATTACATTTAATTACATCTTAGTTCTAGATATTTCCATCTGAACTTATATGATTAACTCTTAGAGGCTTGGAGTTGAGGCAAAACGTTGCTCTTTCTCAACAGGTCTGTGTAGGACATTCTCACAGTAAAATGTCTGAGGTGAACTTGTTGTTTAGGACCAGAAAAAAAAAAACAAAAAAAAAAAACCTGAATCTTCCTTCAAGTGCAGCTCAGACTTTGGGTTGAGAGTCCAAAATCAGAGCCAGAGCCGGACATGTCGTTGGCCGTCACGTTCAGCACTAATGAGTCCTCATATCACCTAATTGTCTGACAAACTGTTCCTTTAATATCCGCCAATGTGTTTGGATAGTGTGTGTGTCTTTCCTTAATTTATGCAGGATGATTTGAGGCGCCTTCTGCCGAGCTGCTTCATCCCTCCACAATAACACACATCTTACCTCCTCCTCCTCCTCATACTTCAACCTTCTGTTCTCCTCCTCCTCCCTCATTTCCTCTCACTTTCCTCTCCCCCCCCTCCCCCTCTCGCCTCTCCCAGACAACTGTGACAGTTTTAATTCTGACCGCTGATTAGCCTGAATCAATTAAGTCCTCCACACTGAGTCCAACAGCAGAGCAGCATGGGGTATTTAGACTATTTAGGCTCCCATTCATCAAGCTCCAGCCTCTTAATCATCCTTTAATTACAGCCCACGATCATGGAGGCTCAAGTGGGACATTAGGTAGGTTTGCTTTCTCTGCAAAGTTTGTAGTGGACACAGGAACAAATCAGCGGTCTCACTGGTTAGTGGACTCAGCAGGGTAGACGGTCAGTTCTAAAAAGCTGATTTCACATTTAACAGCAATATCATAAAGGTAATGTGGATATAGTTTAAGACAAGTTCTAATTTAAAGTATCCTTGAAACAAGAAATGCTGTTCTGTTTGCAGATGCATCATGCTAGATGGGAATTTTAACAGACATAATGTTGATGAGTCAGGTCCTGATTCTGATTTTCAACTCTTTCAGCTCTTTTGCTGGAAACTTAAACAGTTACTGATCATACCAGAAGCTTCAAAAATGGATACGCTGTGTATGAATCTCCATGTCCACACCATGATCCAACAGCTTGTAGAAGCAGCTTGGGCAGCAATAACGCTCAATTAATATTATCTTTATCATTGTCTCAAACGGCTATTAAGGAATTTGGCTCAATTCATTCCAGTTTGCAGACTATCATTTCTGGACAACTCCCTTGAGGTCCAACATAGTATTTCAATCATTTTGAGGTCTGGGCTTCTATTGGGTCGTGGCAACACTTATATATTTTTTGTTTGCTTTGTTTTGTGTATTTACTGCTGTTTTCAAGATCCTTGCCCTGTTGATGACTTAGTTTGGGCCAAACCTCAGCTGTTGGACAGATAGCCTCATATTGGACTTTGCAATCACAGAACTTAATGGCAATTCAATAATGCAAGGTACCCAGATTCCATGGCAGTAAGTCAAGTCCAAATCATCACCATCTCACCCCGGCCCCGATGTGCTCAAGTCACATTAGCTACAGCCACAGGTAATTTTTTTTTATCGCTAAAGTTTCATTATAATCTTGTAATCAATATTAATATAACCATTTGAGCGTTTTCACAGCTGCAGATCCCATGGGGTTTTAATGTGACATTGAAGAGATCTTCAGCTCTTTGAGTTAAGACTGAATTGTCAACACTTGGTAAAATATCTATCAAAACATAATAAAACCTGTTATAAAGTCAGAGTGAAAGATGGGATTTTGATGAAGTAGCCTGCAGAGTTCCGTGCTGCCATGCATTCCACAACATCTTAACTTGTACTAAAGGAACCTCCTGAGGAGGAAGTTAAAGTCCCCTTTCTGTCCCTGCACCTATCAGCGTTACTAATCCTTTTTGTGCCTCTCTTGTTCGGCTCTCAAAGTGCCGACAGGAATAACATCACTTCATTGACAACCTCCAGTCCTGGTTTGTCAATTAGACCTTGTAGTCAGCTAATCTGGAGCAGACCTGCTCAGCTTTTCACTCGTAGGAAGGGACAGAAAAGCAGCGAGCTTTAATGCTGTCTAATGACGTTATGGGAGGAATAGCCCCATGCCGCTGGGAACCTGATAATCCCACTTTGTTCCTTTTGGATTAGTTGAAAAAGCTCCTCCTTATTCCCCCAGCCCAGTTGCTGATCTCCTTCGTGTTGTGCCGACACAATGAGGCTCCCGCTGTCGGGCCCGGTCCACCTCTTATTCTCTAAACGCCTCTGTTATTCGTAGGGCTGCAGCCGGGGGCGAGCGGCCCTTTCTTTTCTACTCAATTAGCAGGAAAGGCTTGTGCTGATCACTTCCTGTGCAGAGGTGAGCGGACGCTCCCGGAGGTTATCGGCGGCAACGGTTGGCGGCAGCGTTAAAGCTCCGATGATGGTTTCATGTCACGGTTGGCTCAGCGTCGGACGACAGTTGTTGCTCCTCCACAGCTCCTCCCCACTCTTTTAACCTCATTATGGTGTCTCCTACTCCAGAAAGGCGGGAGGGATTAGGCTTTGAAAGAGTCCAGCGGAAATGGGAGGACAGGTCCATCAGAAATGAAACTCTGTAGAATCCCAACCCCCCGCTTGGCTAAGTTCTGGAAGGATGGGGAGGATGAAGCATGGGTAGATCCGACTGCTGCTTGTAAAGTCTGTGTAATGAGAACTCACTGTTGTATAAAAAAACTAATCAATGCAGTGGTTACTTCAGACTGAGCAGCTGTAATTATTTTTTTACCTGGTTGTCCAAAAGGACATACCTCTCCAATTTGATCTCCTCTTCAATAGCCATGTTTCCATCAACATTTTTTTATCACAGCTATGCAGACACAGTTGCAGAGAACCGCATGCCAGTCTGCCCGGCCCTATTCACTCCAACCAGATCTAATTGCTGATACGCGATTTTGCGTTGGATTGCACAGTTTGGGGTTTCTTGGCCTTTTACTGTCGCTGAATGAATGTGCCCATAAAAAAATAAATAAAATACATGGATTTCCCAAAGATCATCCTGTGCCATCAAAGTGGGAGGTTCAGTCCAAAGTTAAACAACATGTTTCTCAGCATCCATTCAGGTTGGACAAGGTACATGCACATAAAATCTGGTCAAATCTGAGATATGTTAATGTTTTGGGGTTTTACCTCCTTAATGACATGCTGGTTACACTTACAAACATGGTGAATTGAGTGTTTTTCAACTTTCTTTCTACAAAAAATGTGTTCCTGTTTTAAGCACACACGTGCACACATTTCTCTGTTTTTGGAGTTTGAATAAAACCATCTGGTTTCACTGTAGTGTAGCTGCCTGAGCAGCAGAAGCTAAAAGCATAATATGTTAACAAAAACAGTGCAAATTAACTTGGGGATACAATAGCTTTAGTTGGAAAAATTCAGAAATTGTTTTGAAACCTATAAGATAAAGAAACCTATGCAAAAGAAACGGGATACAAATCTTACTAAAGTTATTTTTATATTATTTTAATGGGTTTCACAATGGAAATCAAGTTTGTATTTCAGCAAACTGCCTCATATCTCTTTGCATGTTGAGATTTTTCCTCCTGCTCTCTGAGGGGCTTGTCCTGGTCTCAGAGGGGCTGCTTGGACAAGTCCTTTTCTTGTCTTTGGGGACTCCTTTGTCTCCTCTGCCCCTGCGCACTCCTCCGGCTGTGCCCTCAATTGCCAAGAAAACCTCAGAGATGAGATGGACAGATGGCTACTCGGTTTAAAAATCAGTCCTCAGTGACTTGAGACGTTTGCAGTTCTCCCGGAGTCGCTCAACAGATGCATGTGCATATGCTTTTCTCTGCAAAGATCCTGTGTTTGGTGGCGAGAAAGTTTGACTCAGAGCAGGACTCCGAGGAAGGGCTATCTGCACGTTCTGATCTGTGCGCTTGTTTGGTTATCACAGGGCAGCGGAGGTGATGGGAGAAAAAACAAGGCCAGAGGATTACAGTACAATATTTTGCAGAATATTCTTTTTAATTGAGCCTACACCTTCCTCTCTCTGCAGGTCATTGCAAACAGCCTAATGTTTGCAAGCATAGTTTTTGAAGCAACCGTTCCTGTCATAAACAAGAATAGGATGTTTCGGCACCAGTTTTGGAAGCTCCTTCTGTGAAATACACAGCATGGTAACATCATTTATAGTCTAATTTTACCAGGATTTTCTTATTTTTGTCAAGACTTCATTGGGTTCTTATGTAACAGAACAACACAAAGTAGCACATAACTGTAAAGTGAAAGAAAAGTCACATTTATAAATACAAATATGTATAGAGTGCAATAGCATTTAGTCGCTTTTGCTCCTAGATAAAACCCAGTGACACCAATTGCATTCAAAATTCACCTAATGTGTAAGTACAGTCATTTTCTGTATAATTGTATCTAAGTACATACATACTAAGTACATCTAATACATTTGTGACAATCTCAGAGGTTTCCTATAGTACATTAGTGAACAAATGGCATCATGATGAAAGAAATCAGAGATGAACTTATGACGTTTGAAGCAGCTTTAGGTAATAAAACGAGATCCCAAAGTTTCATGGAGCATTGTTCACATTATTATCCGCAAATGGAAAGACTATGGTACAGCTACCTAAACTGACAGCCTGGGTTATAGAGGACAGCATTAATACAGTTGTGCACTGCACAAGTTCCTGCCTTTATTGAAAGCGTCACAAAGACATTGTTGAAAGAAAGCCAAGATGTCCATTTTTGCATTTTGCCACAAGACACGTAGATGCCATTGCAAACATGTGGAGGAAGGTGTTCAGATAAAGGTGGTGGTAACATTATGCTCTAGGGATGCATTTCTCCAGCATGTATGGGGAAGCTGGTCAAAGTTGATGAAAAGCCGAAAGGAGCTGAAAACAGGGCAATGCTTGAAGCAAACCTTATTGAGGCTGCAAAAGTCTTGAGACTGGGATGGATCGCCTTCCAAGACATTGATCCTAAACATGCAGCCTAAGCATATGTTTACGTTCAAATGACACATTGAAGGCCTAAATGTAAATCCAATTGGGAATGTATGGAAAGACTTGAAAACTGCTGTTCACGGATGCTCTCTGTCCAATAAGAGACTAAGGTTCTTTGGGAAGAACAATAAGCAAAAAATCATTCTCTAGATGTATGGCAGACATACCTCAGGACATAGACTTGCAGCTTTGATTGCAATGAAAGGTGTTTCTACAAAAAACTGAGCTCAGAGGAGCTTGACATAAGTCTCGGGAGATTTTAGATTCTTTTTAAGATTTTCACTTGTGGCCATCTTGCTTTACAAAAACACTTTTTCTGATTTGCAATTTGTAGTATTAGGATAATGTACCTAGATCATTACAATATTTTGACAACATACATGTTAGATGTAGCAAACTGAGGCTATGTTGGTTTGAAGTATGTCACATTAACCCCAAATTAATCAACAGGTATTGCTAGGTATTGGAAGACACCGTTGTTCCTCCAAAAAATTAGCTGAGCAGTACGGGATGACTTAAATCAGATATAAGGAGATTCCCTCACCAAGCTTCTCCGGTATTGGTATAAAATAAGGCAAAGAGACTGGATCCCTAATTAAATCCATTGAGAAAGCCAACATTTAATGTTATTCGAAAATATGAACCTTTATCACAGCCTTATAATCTGAGCTATAATCTGTAATCAAGAAAAGAACATCTTTTGCCTCACTGCTGGATAAATGCTCCACAGTTTGTCGCATCGCAGCTCATCAGCGACTGTTTGACTGAACACAAACTGTCAGTTTAAAGTCAGAGCCAAAGATTCAGAACATTAGGAGACAAACTGTGAAGTCTTTGCACAAGCTGACTTTCCAAAATTATCTGCCTCGTCACGCGTTGCTGCCAGCGAGCCATGTTGCCTGATAGGTGTGGGAGAGACGACCGTCTGTTGCTGCAGTAATTAGCAGCAGATGATGACGATGAGACACAGCATCCTGAAACTGGAAGGTCACAGGTCCTCAGTACCATTTTTTTGTTTCGGATTTCTTTTAACTGTTCATTTCAAATGTAAATGTTTCTATATTTTGTTTAAAAAAAAAATGAATTCTATGGATTTTGGGATGCATTTACTGCATGATCACACTTTGTTTACATTGATATACATCAATTCATCTTTAGGCATTCATTGATGTACCTGTGCCATGTCTAAAAACGGAAGAAGAGGGCTTGGTTATAGGCTTGAGGAGATTTGCAAAGGTCATAGCTTTAAAACTAAAGTAAAAAACAAATCACAGTTTGAATGTTACAATGCATATGCCTTGCTGCCAGTAAAGCAAGAGGAGCTTACTTTGAATTTGATAATAATAATAATAATAATAATAATAATAATATAAATGTGTTGATAAATTATAACCTGACAAGTGAATTTTTATTAATCAAGTTGATTTTGTTGCATTCCATACCAATAAAATGATTTTTTTTGTTCAATTTTGGTCTTGCTTTGGCAGTATTGGGTTGTAGTGTAGTCCTTTTTGTACCAGTTGCAGTAAAACGGTCTCATAGCATGACACTACCGCCGCCATGCTTGATAGTAGGTACAGTGTTGTTCAATTTAAGCACCTCCCATTGAATCCTCCAAGCATAGTCCTTATGAATACGGCCAAACAACTTTGTCAAAGCTCTCCGCTTTGTCTTGTACTAAACAACACATCTACAGAAGCTGTAAGGAAGCTGGAATGCTTAAATTTTGAATCTGGGTGTCATTTTCTAGAGACACAGTTTTCTGCTAAATGATCTTAATAGCATTAGAAGTGAAGAAATCATCAGATAATGGTCCTGCCCCAGATTACTTTCCTGAGCATTTAACAATATAGCATACACAATTTCATGACCAGAAAAGCTATGCTAAACAGACCCTAACCCAAAAATTACACCACATGAGCAGCTAAGCTTTAACAAGTTAAGTAAACAGCACTTTAGTGAATAGTGAAAGAATTAATGCAATTGCTATTCTAACATCACAAACAAATGAACGAGTAATTCCATACATTCAAATGCTGCGCTGTGCAGACATTTCCCTCACCTGAGGAATGAAAAACTGAAAGTAAAATTTAAGGCGTCACTTTTTGTCTGATTATTTGGGCTAATAAGCATCACTTGTGTGGAACTCGTTGACCATTGAAATATCATTTCAAGATGAGCCCAAAAAAAATAAATATATACAACAAGATGATCATGTAATGGAATAGTCATGTACCTGTAGAAAATTAGATTTTAGATGCAGTTTAATATTTTAGACTAGCTGAAGTAAAAGGGGTGGGACTAACAAAGCTATGCCACAAGTTTAGAAAGTATGCAGAAACCATCGGCTTCAACTGTTGAGCTGAATTTTCGTGTTACTGCAGAGTAAATAAATGACCTTAAGTCTGCTTTTCTACCTGTCTGTCTTTCTTCTCATACCCCCCCCCCCCCCAGCTCCCCACACCGAACCCTGTCTCTCTCATCTCGAACACCTGCAGAGCCTCGGGGTTGATCTGTCGTCCCCCACAAACTCCAAACACAGTCAGAGGAAGTGAAGAAGCGTAATACCTGAAGTGGGTTTCTGTCAAGGAGAAAACATCACAAATGATCCTTCATTATACATCCTTTGGCACAAAACCGATCTTTGTTTAAAGATATTTTATTCATCTATAGACACCAGCCCCGCTCTGTTAATTAGCTTTGTTGTTTTTGCATTTGTTTTTTAGGGTTTTATGTAACAGGGCGTCCCAATGGTAATGTGCCACCATTGTACACAAACGCACAACAGGTTCCATGCTATTTTTTTAGTTCTCAATTTTTTTTTAGAACAAATAAAGATGAAGCCAGAATAAAAAAGCAGTTCTTAAAATAAACAACAACAACTGAGAACACCTTTTTTGATTCTACAGTATGAATGAGGTGACGCAGGTTGGACGCTTCACTGTGAGCACCGAAAGCAGGAGTTTTGTCATCTTGCTGCTCCGGAGCACATTGCTGAGATTTAACACCAAACCATTTGGGAGAGGCAGCCACCTCTGATGAGCAACCTTTGCTACGCATCAATGTGGGAACCGTTGGATTGTCGGTTTTCATTTTTTTATGCGTGCTGTAGATTGGATGTAAGAACCTCAGACTCTACGGGTCTCCATTTGCATGTTAAATATTAAAAAAAGTAAATGTTAAATGTTGACCGTAGGGTTGAAGGAGAAAAACTCTTTCTTCTACAAATTTACGTTTGTAAATTTAGATGCAAAGTAGAATCTAAATTAATCCTAATATTTCTGGAACAATGTCCTTTGGACAGATATGACTAAAGTAGTTATACTTTAGTCAAACTGCACATCAGGTGATAGACAGGAAATGATCCTGAACACTGCAGCAAATCCACAAAATCTATGTCTTTATCCTGCTTGAAATCCAGTTGTCAATACAAAAATAAATGGCTAGGTTACTGTAGCGAACTACAGCAATGATGTGTGCAATGACAGTTCTAAAAGTAACTGGATGATTGGGGGATGTCGATTTTTTTTCTAAGTAGAGAAAATTTTGTTGTTTGCTTGGTACTCCTGAGGATAAATTAAAAATATTTTAGAACCCACTAAAAGCAGATCATTTAATTTTTTCCCTGACAAGTTAAACCCTTAAATTGAAAGAATGTGTGCTTTTACTTTCATCCTGACTGTAGCATCTGAAACCCTGTGATGATTGATACGCACCCAGTCTAAAGATCAGAAAGCAGCATGTCAACATAGAAAGTAATGTCCAACTTGAGTTTGATGTTTTATTTGTGGGGTTTAAATCCAAGCTAATCTGTAAAATCAGGGGGGCAAAAAAAAACCACTTCTCTTGGTTTGTTGTTTATATTTGCGTCCATGTGACACCGGTGGGAACCAAACCCTTCCTAGTTACCCACAATCCCTCTCCCGCTCCCCGACCACCATCCCTCCTCCTCCTCGCCTTGTTTAGCTTTGACACCTCAGCTGTTCAGCAGGCTGCTGGGAGGAAGGTGTGGGGTGAGGTGGAAAGGCAGAGAGGAAGAGGGGAGAAGAGGGAGATGATAATGAAAGTAGTGTGTTGTTGTCACCACAGATTGTTGCTCGGAGCTTTCTGTGCTGCCATGTTTGTGTGTGAATATGCGCACGTGCGCGTGTGTGTGTGTTTAAATTCCACCCCTAACGTTGATACGATGTTTACCTTTAGTCCCATTGTCCATACACACAGAAGTGGAAATGATACAATCAGCAGATGCACTTTTATATATATATAAAAAAAACATTCCTCTGAAAATGGTCATGTACAAGAAATGAAATGAAATTAATGAAAAAGAGTGTAAACATCCTAGGAAAACATGCTTACAAGAAAGTCTCAATCATGGCAAGAAAAATATTAAGACGTGAGGGCTGGATCTGGAGATACTGAGGGATATGAATCTGCAGATGGCGTGCTATGCTCCTTGTGTGCGTACAAGCGATAAAGTTTCACCAGCCATATTTAAAGTTTTGTTTTCTTAGACAAGAAGCAGGCTTTGCTTAGACGTTACTGCCCATGGGAATCGTGGATCTTCGGTTCGTCTTTGTATTGGCCTTGATCCACAAGCGCCTTCAGCTTTCAGCAAAGGGTGGTGACTCCCTTAAAATATGAAAGAATTTTGAACCATCTTTTCCCGATTCTTGGTGTAGTTAGAGCCTTGTCATCACGTCCAAGTCCGCTGCCTGCAGTTTATCAGTTGTTCAGTGGAAGAAAATATTATGCCTCTATCAACCAAACCTCAAGGAAAAAGTTTAAAAAAAATAATTTGCATGTATTCAGAGAAATAAGCAGCAAATCTTTGGAAAGCACAGCGGAAACTTGTGTTTTGGTAGGTTTGTACACATCTTATGAGGGATTTGGGCTCATTCCACTGTACATAAACCCTAAATCTTTAAGGTTTCTTTGCATTCATGTGGAAGATTTCTCCACATAATATTTTATAAATATGGTATCCGGAGACTTACTAGACTTTTCCCTTGATGCCCTGGTGATATGCTTTGCTGACTATTTTGATGAAAGACCTATTGATTATCCATTTTTAGTGGTCTGGCTGGCAGATTGATGGTTTTGGGCCAGGATTTTACAGTAAAATAACCCTCAGGATGGTCTGCATAAATAGCACAAAATCATACCTAACTAAAGTGTTTCTACCTGTCAAGCTGGTTTCCTTTTAAACACGATAAAGGAGTATTCACAAAAACTGAGTGCAAGTCCGGTTGCTATCAATTTAAGCCAGCTGTAGTTAACAATAACTATTAATCTTCTCTACACCTCAAAGGACATTATTGAACCATCTGAGGTTAGTCATGGAAAAACTTGCTTTTTTTTCATAAATATATGCATTCTTTTTTGTTTAAGTCTTTCACTCTATGGACTTTAACATCAGCGCCTTCATCCAGTTAATTTTGAACATTCCATACAGATTTTAGGGCCTTTGCTATAAATTGGATACTCTGCCAATTCAAAGTGGACCATGCAAAAGTAGTATAAACTTTACTTTTTGATAGAAAAACAACAAAAGTAACAACATCATACAAGAATGAATATGTTGCATTGGATTTACTTTTCACTATAGCATTGTTAGACCTTGTAACTTTGGGTTTAGGTTGTTTTAAATAAGGTTTTCTGGAGTCTAAATGTTAGATGTTTGGTTCCTATTTAGGTTTGTGCTCCCTGTTGTTCATTGCATGCTACAGTATATTTTGGCCATATTAGTTATTTGTTCTTAGTTTGATTGTTTCACTCCTGTGTTCCATTCTCTGCACATTCTAGTTTCTTCACCTTAGCTTAGTGTTTCTATTTTCCCCTGGATTAGGTGTTTTAATGATTCTCTATTAGCCATGTTTCCATTAAAAAAATTTTTAATGCACATTTTGAAGCTCCGTAATTAAAAAGGTTTTTAATGCTTGCTTCAGGTGGCAAATGGAAAACTGTAACACATTTGCCGATTATGTTCAGACATAGCGAACATTACCTCACATGACTGATCAGCTGTTTCTGCTGTTGGTGTCTTTCTGCATATTCCCATAATGCTCATAGACTTGCATTTATTTCTCTACAACTCCGGAAAGCAAGTAACATCTCCAGAACTAGTTGACATGACACAACATTTGCAACTTGCCTGACTGCAACATAATCCTTAAATTCCTGGATTGATGTGTGCTTCTGTTCTTTTGTGCCTCTGCTCTGTCTTCTCTAATCCCCCAGTCAGTCGCGGCAGATAACAGTTCACACTGAGCCTGGTTCTGCTGGAGGTTTTCCTTCCCAGTAAAGGGGAGTTTTCCTCTCCACTGTCGGTTAATGCATGCTCAGTATGAGGGATTGCTGCAAAGCCATTGCCAATGCAGTCGACTGTCCACCGTGGTTCTACATTCTTTCAGTAGGAGTGAATGCTGCTTGTCAACACTTGATGCAATCTACTGGGTTTCCTTAGATAGGAAACTTTTTGACCAATCTGTCTTTTTTGATTGAATTTGACTTTGTAAAATGCCTTGAGATGACATGTGTAGTGAATTGGCGCTATATAAATAAACTGAACTGAATTAAAACCTCTCTCCACTTTTTTTCAGATGTCTGGTCCATGCTAGTTTGCAACCTCTACTTCCTGTTTTTTACAGATATGGGAAATTATGCGTTGTGTAGCCTGGTAATTTTGCTCCAAACACGCCTAATTTGCATTCTCCTATTTTCTCTTTTTTTTAACATTTTAAAAGTTTGCTCAAAATTTCCATGACAGTTGAATGGAAACATAGCTTCTGTTTATTTCCTCTAGGCTAATTAGTCTCCACACCACAGTCTCTACTTGCCTTCTGCCAGCTGCCCTGCATCATCCTTTGATTACTCACACCTGAATTCAATACCCTTCTCTATTTGTCCCACAGTATGCATACTTTCAGGTTCCTCATTGCTCCCATTGGGTCGCCCTGTTGCCATTTCCATTACAACCTGTTATTCTCCCTGTTTACTGCCTGTGACTCTGTCTTCTTCGTGTCTTGTGCTCGCTGAGTTTTTGTAAGTGTTCTGTTTTTATAATTAAATTCTCACTGTGTTCATCCCACCTCCCTGTCTTCATTTGTTCCTGCTGTAAACACACAGTCCATGACAAGGAAGGGTTAAAATAATAGTCCCACGTAAAGTATAAAAGTGTTTGTCTAAACTGTAATCACCTGTGTTACTGAATAAATAAGAGGTGAGTTTTTTTTTTTTTCCTCTGTGCTTCAGGTGTGAGGATGCACACTCAAGGTGTTGTTGGGCAGGGCGGTGGAAGTGTGTGCAACTTTCAGGATGTATATTTCCTCTGCGTGTGTGTAGCTGTTGATGTGTATCATCACACTCCTGCAGTCAGCAGCTGAGGTGGAAGTGTCCCTCTGGAGAGCAAAGCTAGGCATTACCACTAACAGGGATCACAGTCCAATTCCCACAGGGGTCAACTCTTGCTGAAACCCATTTTCACAGGTTAACAAAACAATTACCCACAAAAAAAACATTTAATCACAGAAAAAACTCAGACGTTTACACACACTATGTCAAAATACCCATAACCTGTTTTCTTCCCTTTCAAACAATGAAGGAAACTAAACAATTCTTGATTTTAGTTCTGTTTTTTTATTGTTTTTAACTTTCTTAAATTTGAGAAATGTGTTGTATTTGACAGAAATGTCTTTAAACAGTATGACTTTGTCTAATATTTGATGATCCTTCTACATACTTCTGACAACAGTTTTCTGGAAGTTTTGGCCTATTTCCCCCACCCTATCTACCCTACCTTAAGTAATTGAAGTTTGTAGGACTCCTTGTGACCCCAAATATTCTATTTATATGAGATTAGTGCGCCTATTCACAAAGATTATCAGAGTCCTCTCAGAGAGCTCACTCTGTTAGCCTAAAAAATCCTGCCTAGGAGACTTAGCTCAAGAGTGATTCAGATCGCTGCTGAGAGTGACTCTAAGGAGACATCAGAAATTTTTGGCTCAATCCAAATACCCTTAATAATAATTGTACCCACAGATGAACCAGATTGGTGGTGGTCCACAATGCTCTTCCTGATACAATAGCAGTAGTTTGCACTCATCTTTGTCATTCAATGGCTTTTCCTTATTTTTATGACTTTATACATTACAGAAATATAGCGAAGACATCAAATCTATCACTCAAATGTATATCTAATTATGTATCAAACACAAAATTGTGAAATTACTCAAAAATATTTTAGCTTTTTCTAAGAAAACATACTTTGTTGTTATCACAGCTTTGGTCACTCTTAACCTTCTCTTGATAAGTTTTGTGAGGTCAGTCACCTGAAATGGTTTTTCAACTTTCTTGAAGGAATTCCCAGAGGCAGCAATAAAAACAAAGACCAACCACTAAACGAGACGGTGAGTGAAATATTTGGACTGGTGGTGCATATTGGGTGACTTCTTTTGACATTTCCATAATGTCACATCAGGACACAGTGTTATGCACAGACCTCCATTGAATTCAAATTTGTTTATGTTTACAAACTTACAGCATTATCATCTGGGATTTCCCAAATTACTTAAACACACGGTTACAGGGGTTTGGAAATGGTCTTGTAACCCTTCTCAAATTGATGGACAGCCAAGATTGTGTCTTTTACAGGGGCGCAGATGGGATTTCTGCACTGGGGGGACCAAGCTATGAATAACTGATTTCAACACAAGTCTTTTTTTTCCTGAATTTGGGCTTTAACTACCGTTCAAGTAGTTTCTTTCACAATAGCCTATTGACCAATCGTTTGCACAGAAAGCCTTGGTAAAATTATTCAAAATCATGGCTAAACAGCAATGTACATTGATACAGGCCTACCTGATCAACACTAACCATTTACCCTCTAAAACGTCATGCCTTTTGCAAAATATGTCTAATTTAGACATGTTGGTATGAATTCAAAAGTATTACCAACAACATATGCACATACATGCAATAATATGTATACTATAAATTAAATTCAGTTTTTAAATGAAGTTGCAATATTCAAAATTCTCCATAGTGAAGCCAAACAAATTTAGTGTCTAGAAGCAATGAAGGACTCAAAAACATCTCTGCTCCTTTCATTACCCTTGATGGGCAATTTCTTGTCTGTCAAGTCTGTCAAGCCTCTCTTGGTGAATATAGGAAGTAGCAATGTCATTGAGTCTGTTTTTAGTCATGGTTGATCGCGACAATGTTTCCAAGCTGTGCAACCCGCTTAAACAATCAACAAGTTACAATCAATAATCTCACTAGTGTCTCTACCTCAACACACAGGCCATGGTCTTCAGGTGACATTTCTTTCAAAACATGCAGAGCATCTTCAGTTGTGTTATCCTTGTACTCCTTGTATTTTTAAGCTGGCCAGTTTGACTCTCAAGCCTTTCTCTTTCAGTTTAGGATATTTGTGAACTGTTGCATCAGTAATTGGAATCAGGAGTAAGTTTTCCAGGTTTTTATGTTTGAATGGCCTGTTGCATGAACCTCTCAGTAGTGTTTCTGCTGTGGCTAAGATACGGTAAAACTCTACTCTGTAAAAGTGCAGAGCCAATTTATGAGCCTGTCAGACAGACTCTGAAACCCATTAATTTCAATGTGCTGCGCCGAGCAAAGCGCAACCACAGTGCACCACTTTGCGAACTCCACATACACAACGTTCAACTAGACGCGCAGCCAATAGAAACTATGCCATCTGACCGTTGGCCGAAAAGACCAGGAAGCAAAATGGGGGAAGAAATTACCTTAAACTTGTCTTCCACGCTACCAGACTGCCCCAAAAAAATTTGCCAAGGTCATATATCCAGTCAAGTGAATTTTGCACAACAGACAAGGCTGAGCAAGTTTGTTGTGTAACTAAATTGATAGTATGCAACACAGAGTAGGTATGGTGCTAGTTGGTGCACTCGCTGAATAACAGCCTGTGCACCTGTGTACTATCCAGGCATATTCAAAGCGCCATCGTGTGCCTGACTTTTAAGGCCCAATATTTGGATATTTTGCCCCAACAGAATGTATGAATGGATCCAAGGTTCTCACTCAATGAAGCAGGGGCTTGATGAAACGTCTGAAGTCTTTGTGCTCCAACAAATCAGTGTCAACGTAGCCACATCGCCTCTTACTCAACACCAGAGAGAACCCTTGTCCCATCCATGTTAATGGAATGCTGCAACAGAACTAGAACCTGAATTCATCTTCCATTGTACTAATAATTGATGAACTTATTAAATGTATCCACTCATTTTAGTAATCCCAAGATGTGTGCAGCCCTCTCTTCACAGATAACCACCTACTAATAGCTGGTCAGGGTGAACCTGATGATGTTCATGCCCTCTAAAAGCCGGTCCCTATCTCATTTGCCAGAAACATCTCATCCCTTTTTGTTTTTAACACAATGATAATGTTTTTGCCTGCTGTGTACTGACTGCACTGCACAAATGTGTATTAACCGGCCTGTTTTCATGTGCAGCAGTTGTAACAGCCATAGCTTGACCCACTAATTTATCATGCATAGCAAAGTGCTTATTTCCATTTTTTTTTTTTACATCCAGTATTGACAAAGGTTGGGTCTATACTCTTGACTTGTGCTGGTTTCACTGTCTTAAAGTGTTTGGAGCGGTGATAACACAGAAGACCATCAGTACGCATGTTAACATGCAAGGAGGGATGCTTCTCACTCATACCATGCTTTTTAGAATGTGAGTGTCATTAAGCACTTTTTTTTTTTTCAAAACTTTGGGGTCAGGCTGATTTGACAATTTATCTGTCATTATCAAGTCAACACCGTATCCCTCTGGGCCACCTCCTGTCCCTCCCCCTCCTTCTTCTTTCTGTATGACCCCCCCACCACCACCACACACACACACACACACACACACACACACACACACACACACACACACACACACACGCACACACACACAGACTCAACGGCAGATCCTGTCTGGAGTAACTAGGGCCCGCTTTATTGTCATTAAGAATTGCCTTAAGGAAGATATTGTTGACATTTAAAATCTTAAGATTGCCTTTAAAAGTTGCGTGACAATAACTTATTAAGATAACATTATTAAAAAAGAAAAGAAAAAACATAACATTATAAAAAAGGAAAAGAAAAAAAATCTTTTTTTGGTACCTTTGTTTAATGAATGTCAGTGTGGAATCTGTTGTGCATTGATGAATAGTTGAGGTTTGATATAAATTATAGAAGAACCTGGTTTAAAAAAACACACACATCATTTTATTATGTCCTGACATGTAAAATCCTGGAGAACTGAAGGATGGTTGGCTTTCTCTTTTGACACGAATGCTGCCATTGCAAGGTTTTGTAGGCATATCATTAACTATTTTGACACTTGGTTTCAAAAAGCAATATTATATAGAAATTCTTCAGCTGAGCTTGTTCCTGCAGGCAGTGCTGCAAATTCGTTAGTAAACAATGATTCATATGTTCATAAGTTAAGATGACAAATCATATTAATATCCCTTTTTCCACTCACTCACACACACACACACACTCTCACACACACACTCACGCACACCAAAACTTGCTAATGACACCAAACAGGCTCTGCTTGGCTGCTGATCTGCAGCCGTTTGCCACCAGCGTTTCTCATCCTACTATTTGCAACGCTCTTTCTATCTGCTCCGAAAGTGAGAAGTTGATTGTCTGTCAACAACTTTCCACAATTTTCTATCTTCTCTCCATCCTCGCTGTTCTGCTGCAGCCTAATTAACACTAAATGTGCCACCGGGCAAAAGCAGAGCACATGGTAATATTTGATTACATGAACAATAAATTACCATCAACAACGTGCTCATGAAACACATTGGAAGATAGTGACGACGAGGATAATTAAGTGCAGTCAAAACCATGGTGTCAGGGAGGCCAGTAAGGACAGGTAGAACTGTAACACGGTGTTATCATCGCCAATGCTAACGAGGTATCTGCCGCCTAATTATTCATGCATGTCAACAACACCTGAGCAGGCGAGATAATGAGTCTGTGCAGCACCTGATTACATGGAATTAACCTGAACATGAAGGAACATCAACAAGAGTCACGGGGATGGAGAGCTGGTAAGGGAAAGAGCAGCGGACCAAGTTCAGCCCTGCTCTGTGCAGGACGTTTTTTCTCTTTACTCATCTCAGACAGGTTTTAAGGCTCTGCCCACTCTACTTCTGATATAATTAGAATTATTATTTCCTCTTCATCTGTGGACAAAGAGCAATTTTTCATTTTATTTTTCATTGCAACTTTTTGCACAGTGAAATTTGTTCTGTGAATTTAACCCCTCCCCCAGGGAGCCGTGGGCTGCAACACTGCAGTGCCCAGAGAACAATCTGGGGCTAAAGGTCTTGCTCAGTGACTCAGTGTAGCAGTGTGTGGGATTTGAACCTGGGAACTTGCAGCCTGCCCAGGATGCGAGCACCCTGCTCCAATCACTATACCATCCACCACCCTTTAAAAATTAACTTCAAGACCTTAAAGGTGCATAGTGCACCTTAAAGGTGCACTATACACCTTTAAGGTGCAAAAAAAGTTAAATATTTTTCCCCATACATGCCCTTACAATTGCCCGACATTTAAAATGAGTAATCATCTATTTACCACAATTGCCTCTATTGCCTGAATTAGGGTATCCACATAACTAGGCTTTTGTTAGATCAGCAAGGTAATCCAAAAGACACATCGCAGAACAGAATGTGCAGAAGAACAAGCGCAAAAACATTCTCATTTCATATATTGCTGGTGTCTCTAAAAAGCTAATTTTCTCTAAACACAAGATCCCAGTACATTTAAAACCCAACAGGACCTTCAGACATATTCTGGTCCATCCTAAGGACAAACCCCACAACCGAGCAGAGATGTGTATGCAGTTCAGTGCAGTGAGAAATGTTCTGATCTTTATGTTGGAGACACCAAACAACCTCTCCACAGACTTATGGCTCAACACAGGAGAGCTACCTCCTCCGGACAAGACTCTGCCGTCCACCTGCACCTCAAGGATAAAGGACACTCTTTTGAGGATTTTCACATTTTGGACAGAGAAGACAGATGGTTTGAGAGAGGGGTGAATTGAGAAAAAAAACAACTTTAAACAGAGGAGGAGGGCTCAGGTTTAAACTTTGAAAAACTTACAACACAGCAATAGGTTTGATTCCTGCCAATTCACACCTTCATGCATGTGACCACGACATTTCTACTGTGAGCCAGGCAAACAATGAGCTTAGCGACTCTCCATTGTGAGGGGTGACCAGTTCCAGGTGAATCTAAGCTCTAAAGAGGCTTCGCCAGCAGGTCTACAAAGCTTGGAACTCCAAACTACTCCAGACATTTTTAATTGAGAAATTGTCCTGGATGGAAAGCGAAATGTCTTTAGTTTCAGAATAGAAGTCCAGTTGTTTTGTTTTTTAACCTTTTTTTGGATTCATCGTGACCTGAATGACTGAGAATCTTCACCAACGTCCCACCTTACACCACAATACTACAACATGATTGGCCCGAACCATTTTTGGTTCGGACAAACGGTTGAAGCTGAAGGGGTACAAGATGGATTCACGAGTGTTTGTGAATGCACAAATACAGCGAGAATTCATCTTGCAGGCCAGGTTAGTTAAGGATAACATTTGTGACGTCCCTTCATTTGGGACCAGTGGGGCTTGGCCCCTCCAGATGTTGCTGTGGATCTCTTTGTTCACAATAATCAATGGGACAGGATCGTTCTGTATAGAGCAATATTGTAAAAAAGACAGATTCCCTTACCAATAAAGATCTGTTATAAACATTTGTGTCTATATATCTAAGTCTACCAGAAAACTAACAAACTCAGTAGGCTAAATCCTCTTGAGGGGCCTTGATATTGGGGTCAGCCCACCAATGTTTGTTTAATTAGGGAACATCTAAAATCGCAGTGCGCATGTCCAACATGCTCTCAGTAGACAGCCGTGGGGCCCAAATCCGCTGGCCCCATGCCTGGATCGTCCAATCAAAATACTGGAAATTCACATTATGTTTACATTCTGCCGGAAAGTGTGACAATCTAATGTTGGTAGGTATTGTTGGCTCATTGATGGACCATTATTCATACCCCTGGCAAATTTGGACTTAAAGTTTTTGTCACTCATCCAGTAACATTGACTTTGATTATCATCTTCCAAAAGATAAGAAGAAAATAGAAACTGGTTTAATTAATATATACCTATGAAATACTTTTTTTAATTTACATTTTATCAAAAAATGTCACGTAAAAAGTTATTATTACTCTTTAACATGAGGCCAGTTTGGTATTTTCCTTTAAGAAATAGAATCATCATTTGAAAACTGCTTTTTCTACATATACATATACAACTCAACTTTGTCTGATATTAGAAATTGATTATCCAAATTGTTGAAGCGTGAGAAAAACACAGAAACCAGTTAATCAAAAAAACAGTTTTTGCTGCTATTAGTAAAAAACTGTGTCTGAGTGTAAATGAATTTCTTAATGCCTTATTCCCAGTTGATCACTCTTTATAATCTCCTTGTCACATTCTGTTGATCAGACATCCACCGTATAGCAGGAGTATTATTCTCTCAAATGTTTTTTGACATTTTATTGCTTATCGTGCTCTATCATCTAGTCTTCTTACTTTATTTCCTCTTCTGTTCTTTCTTCATTCTCTGTCTCCTCACATCTTCAGTCATTCCCTGAATCCCCCCTTCTTAAATCTGCTCTCTTCTTCCTCACCTTTCAGTCTATATTTAGCACTCTTCCTCCACGCTCTCACCCTTCATCTTCCTCCGACGCTCCCGCTCTCCTTTCCGCACATTGCAGTCTGTCTTATTTCTTCTTGTAACTCAACAATTTTTGCCTTAATCCTAAATCAATCCGGTCTCTGCAGTCATCTTTCATCTCTAGTGTTTTTTTCTGTAATCCATTCCAACTTCCATGCATCCAATATGTCCTCTTTTTGTTTACTCTGTATAACACTGCTCTGTATTTGTTCTCAAATGTTCTTTTCTTCACTGTATTTATCTTTTTTGATCGTGCTCTGCAATCTGTAGCTTTTGTTCTTGATGTTTTTATTTAACCCTTTAAATTATTTAAAATGTTTTGCTTTCCTTCATCTTATTTTCTACCATTCAACAACACAGTATTCAAAAGCAAACATGTGTCCACGTGCTTTTGTTGCAGGTTGCATCTATTTTGAGGACTTCCTTAATACAGCTTTAATTCTGTTGCATATTTAACACTATTCTATCTTACAGACATTTTACAAAGCACTGCAATATCAAGTGAATAATACTGAAAGCCCAGAAACCTAAAGCAACATCCCTGAGACCTAATTCAATATGCTTTTTATTCACTTTGTTAGAGTTTGATTGGACAAAACACCATGTTTTTTTCTTTGTATGGACCAAAGGCTTCAGCATTAAGATTGAGAAATTCTCACCTATCCACTCACAGACCTCCTCCGTAACTGCAGTAGATTGTGTTTATGTGATGACAAGTTGTCGAGATCAACGTAGATTTGATAAAACACATTACAAATTATTTGAGCTGCTGAGAGCTTTCAGATATTAAATTAAAGTGGGGCTGAGAATGGAGCCTTGAGGTACCCCATATGTCTTTGCTTGGACTTAAAATATTCAAATAAAAAAGATGATGGATTCACAGTAAAGTTTACATTTAGTGCAGAAGGTAGCAAAGCATCTGGTTTCCAAACAGGTAAAATATCCTCTACTCTTTATTGACCTCCAATGACTTCCTAAATCAAATTCAAGTCTCTCCTTTCAACTTCTTTCAAGAACCCAGTGAAGGCTCAACACCTTCTCTGCAAACACCTTAAAGGCACCTAATTCACACTTACTTTGCACTTCCTTACCTTACACTACTTTTAAATAGATCTATCTATCTATCTATCTATCTATCTATCTATCTATCTATCTATCTATCTATCTATCTATCTATCTATCTATCTATCTATCTATCTATCTATCTATCTATCTATCTATCTATCTATCTATCCATCCATCCATCCATCCATCCATCCATCCATCCATCCATCCATCCATCCATCCATCCATCCATCCATCCATCCATCCTCTTGTAAGCAATCCTTCTGTTTTTATCTTTTTCTGCAGTTTCAGTTCCTGTTTTTGACACATTTTTAGGTCTCCTTCATCCTCTTTTTCTCCATCTTTGACACATTTCGCCTCCCCTCTCATCTGTCAGGACAGACACACGCACACACACACAGCCAAAGAGAAGTCGAGAGGCTTGTCTTAGCGTGCCATCTGTCCTCGGCGCTGACGTTGGCTCTAATTACCGCGTCTCCCCTGGCTAATGCTGCCTCATTAGGCCGCCGGAGCATGTGCAGCCGACACAAGCGCCACCGAGAATTTGCACCAGGAAACGCGAGCTCGAGCCATTATGGGATCAGGAAATCTGTCTGGTGTGAAAGGCAATTCACACCAGCGGCTAAACGCTCATTTTGCTTTTCTCTCTCCCTTTCCCATTACTTCTTCCTCTCTGTGTCAAGCTCTCTCACTCCTCTTCCCTGGCTTTGCGAAGTGTTTAGGAGGCCCGAATCCAAGCACCAAAACAAAGGAGTCAAGCAGGAGTCCTTCTCCAAGAGAGATGAATGGGACATATGAATACTCTGATTTCTTAAGGCTAAAACCAACAGTGAACAATTTCCAATTAAGTTTTTACTTCTTGACAGATTCTAGTATCTTACTGTTCAGTGTGCCATTTTTATGGGCATTCCATTGACAAAGGCATCAGATGAAACAGTGATTTTACGGAAGGTGCTGAAGACTTCTAATTAATTGAATTAGAAAGTAAAAATTCTTTTGGATAATAGTAATAAACTGAAAGAACAAAACATCTCCAAATGCCAACCTCATGTTGACTGACGCTGAGTTTACTTACATTATGCGGTTGAGTTAAATTAACTGGTTCAAGTCCCAAAGCCAGGGTTTCTAATGTATAGGGTCCTTTGAGGGCTTGTTTTTCTCTAAACCTTTGCCAATACTAAACTGCTTGTGCTTGCCCTAGCACTAATATGCAGTTTTTTTTTGCTTAGCATCAACTTTGAGCAGGGCCAGAGAAATGAACAGCTCATATCAGGAGCTAGGTATTGGCTCATGGAAGCCTATAAACATAAACTTTTAAACCAGCAACCTTACATTAACAAAAAGCTGGATTTGCATTGAAATAACTGTAGCTTTCTTTGTCTTACAAATGTTTACGTTGACATCACCTATCACTGTGTGCTTCAGTTCACTCTATAGAGCTCTATTTACGCATGAGATTTATCACAGAATTTCTGAACTCTTCTGATTGAAAAAAAAAAAATCCTATCATGTACCACTGGAAAAGCTAATTTCATTAATGCGGAAAAGTGCTTTCAGAGGAAAAATTATTTGGAGATGCCCCAGTATCTTTCAACATCACAGTAGAATTACACATTTTGCACCCATTCCAAAAGCATAGTGGAGGAAGAGAAGTGAGCAACTGCTAGACCAGCCTGCCTAAAGTCCTGACTTGTCCCCAAAGCAGAATAGTGGAGAACTTAGAGGTCAAATGTGATCATGGGAACATCATATGGTTAGACACCTCAAGATGTGCTCGCAGAAGGAATAGGACAAAATAACAGCTAGATCTTCTTGTTGCTTGGTGTCCTCAATGTGAATGTCTTTCAGAATTAAAATATTTTTGGACTTTTTTTTTTTTTGGGATATGTTTTTCTACAGTGAAATGAAAGTGAAATTGTTAAATTTAAGACTAAAAATGTTCGAGAAAACATAAATAGCCCAATATTGTCTTGTCCTATCCCGTTCTTAGAGAAAAAAACCAAAGCCATTGATCTTATTGTGTGCAGTAAGTGCACAGATGAGAGGTTATTTAGGCTCTTGGCAAGCATTATTTTTCTTTGTTTCTTTAAAAATAATACTGAAAGGCTCCCTTAGGTAATGGTGTCATGTCACTCTGTTCTGACCTCTTGGCAAAGAGCCAAATTATGTCTTTACGGTTAAGACATGAAGTACTTCAGGACACAATGGAAAACATTAGTACGGAGAACAGCGTGTGTTCAAATCAAATCTTCGTGCCATGCCCAGTGGCAACAGTGACCAAAGTTAATAAATGACTCATGATACTTTGGAGGCAGCATTTCTTTTCCTAACGTCTCTACTTGACTTTGCCACATTATTGGGGCCGTGACAGAGGGGAGAAATTAGCTTGGCCAAGAGCACTGATAAACCTTCATACTGTAACCAGGGTAATTTTGCCATTTCCATCGGAAGCTTCCCCTTTTCCATTACATTAACTTTTCATTATTATTTTGAGTATTGTTTTTTTCTTTACCATTTTATTTTAGTGTTGTTTTTATTGTTCTGGAGCTAGCTTGCCAACGTGAGCCTCCTGGTTATTGTTTGGACTCTGTTAGAAAAATGCTATCAAACTTTATTCAAATATGCTCAAACATTTATATTCTGCATGGCAATGTTACTGTAATAAGTAACTAATCATCAATAACTAATCTTTTTCTGAAGCTTAAGGCCTTAAACTGGAAGATACATTGAAATGGTGAAATGCTATTTTTATATGTGCTAAAGTGGAATATTGAGAACTTTTATACTTGAAGAGTGTGCTTAATTGTATTTGTTAGGAATTTATTTAATATAGTAAAGATGATTAAAAAAGACACATGTACATCTATTGATTATAGTTATATGATTATGATATTATGTCTATATATGTCTCTTATCTGATTTTTGCTCACATGTGGCCCATAACAGATGTTTATTTTCCAAGTCAGATTAACAACCGCTTCCATATGTGGCATGTAACTCCAGTGACAACAACCAAGGCGTATTTGACATTAATTTCCATGGACGTTTGGCATAACTTTGCGCTGCAGGAAGTGATAGTGTCATAATCTAGCCCCGGCTGCAAAGTGATACAACAGACTGCAACGAGTGTTCTGCCTCAGGAGTCGAGAGGAGAGACGCTGACATATAATTAGATGTTGGCGTGGAGTCTATCAGTCTGTGGCACTCAGGTGTCGTGAGAGCCCAGGTTGCTCTGATAGTGGCCTTCAGCTCTCCTGTATTGTGAGGTCTGGCGTATTGCATCTTCCTCTTCAGTTTCAAAACATAAATACGGAGAAATGCATTGCTCTTGGCTTATATTCATAAAAGTAGTAACCCTGGTCAATTATCACAACAATTAGCAAATACGACTGGTTTCCCTATCAGTTAATCTCTGGGGCTAATATTGTTCCCAGACCACATTTCCAGCTTCTGTGGCAACTGCAACACTGCAGTTGTTTGGCTCGCAAGCTCTTTCCAATTATTTTTTTTTAGATTATTTCATGTCAATGCGAACTTTATTTTCACTTTTGAAGTTAATTATCTTTTGTTTTGTCTATTTAGACATTAGACTGATTTGATGCAAATGGCTGTAGGTGCCAAATCTGACAACCTTTGTCGCTTTCTGAAGTATTTTACACCTAATGACAAAAGTTAATCATAGTTTAGCTAAGGCGACCCTCCCAGCTGTGCTGGATTGGCCTCATTATTTCAAAGTTTAACATTATGCCTGAGTTCTTGGATGCCGTTCAATCATTTTCAACACACTTCAACACAACACTTAAGGAACTGGAAAACATTTTGTACAATAAAAAACCACATAATTGGGCTTTACTTTTTTTTTTTTTTTTACATAATTTGTGTCATTCTCCAGGTTGGCCCTCATGGGTGAAAATTAACACCTGCCAAAAACCAAATGTTGTTTACAGCACCCTCCTCCCAGACAGCAGATGAGGATGGAGCAGAGTTTTATTTTTTTTCAGTTTTAAACATAAATCCAGCTTAATGAGCAAAGCATGCTCAGTGGATTCCGAGCACAGTACTATCATGAACTGTTGTTTCCTTGCTGACACCAGTCAATCCATAGAAATTGGTAACTATAGTTTATAACAGATTTCAGCTACTGTAAATTCTGATATCTGTGGAGAGTGGTGGTCTAGTGGGTAGAGAAACGCGCTTGTGTTCTGAGAAGGCTGCAAGTACCTGGTTTGAACCCCAAAGAGTGATACTATGGGTCCTTGAGTAAGACCATTAGCCCCAGATTGCTCTCTGGGCAGTGTAAAAAAAAAACAAAAAAAAAAACTACAGAATGCTCCCTAAGGGATGGGTTAAATGCTGGAGACAAATTAGACAAATGTAGAATGTAAAGATAAACGCTTTTTAAACTCTTGTTTCCTGACCAAGGAATCAAATCATGCAGGAATTGATCTTCAGAAATCCATCAAAGCATGACAGAATAGTGATCTGGCAGAAAACTGAAACATGCAAGATTAAAAACCTCATATTTAACTAAAACTAGAACTCATGTCAAACCAACGTTAACTCCCTCCCCCAATATGTGAGGACACTGAGACAACAATGGTGGACGACAATGGACAGATTGGATCTTCAAGTACCATTTATTTATTCTGTCCATTGCCAGCAGGACGAATTCATGATGACTCAAGTTGGACCAGCCTGTGCCCTCGCCATCATTGCAGACAACACCACTGGGAAGAATGTCTTTTCTGTTGCCTTAGTATTTCATTTGTATTACTACTGGACCAGAATGTTACAAAACAAGTTGAGGCAGCACCCACAAAACATGACATAAGTTTCAGATGTGCAAAAATCAGTCAAGTTAAGCCAAACGGCAACAAGGATTATTAACAAATTTGTACCAGTATGATTTATGAAGAAGGTGATTATATCCATTGCTATTTAATTCAGCCTTAGCTTCCCTCTTCCATTGTGATCGCCACAATCATATTCTGCCACAAGCATATTAAGGTTAAACTGCTTTCAGCCTCTAATGCAGCCTGCATCTGTACTTTATCATATTCTGTGTAACTTGAGTTGTATTCATCAGGAAAAGGTTGGAAAGTTAAAATCAAAAGGCTTCAGAATCAGTGATGAAGTCTGTTAAATTTAAATCATCTAAAGTCAAGAAATCACCTGGAAACTTGCTTCTTTGTGGTGAATGTAGTTTACTTTCTTACCTTCCACTATTAGTCATATGACCCACTCTGACATCAATGAATATGTTTAAATATTTGTTATACTCAGAATGCATTTAATGGAGATTCCTTTATTTTTCTAGTAGCAGGATCTCCACATTGCCATTATTTGTCACAATGTAAGTTTGTAGAAGTCCCACAGAGTATTTTAATGAAAAAAACTTTATTAAAACTATGGAGAAGTTACTATTGATTTAAAAAAATGTCACAAAACTTTGTCAGACTATTTGAGACCTTTTGTCTTCTGTAAAAGGACAAATCTGCAGATTAGAAATGCACTTTCTGCAAAGACAAATGTGTTCATATCAGGCACAGACACTGTTTTGTTTCAAAGATTTGACCTTGCCGATGAATGGTTTCAGTGCAGTCATTGTTTTAACCAATTTAGAGAATCACGATTCTTCCCAGACACCCACACGGAGGCTTCAGCCCAAAATCCTACAACGCTGACCCCGGTCCCCCAACATCTACCTTCTTTGTCAAACATCTGAATGGAGGCCTCGATCCAGACCGACGCCCACACTGCAGTGTCAGGCTACGCCGGGCCAAACTCCCACCGCCGCCAGGGTCCACGGGCGCCGACCGCTACCCACGTCCGAGCACATCATCTGGGAGGAAGCTGGGCTCATACCGCCGTCGTCTGTTCGGGTGAGCCCTCAGACACCCACTATGAGAGGAGGGGATGCTGAGGAACAATACAGCATCTTGATCCAAGATCTGAAAAATTACTGGAAAACAAAAAGGACACCTACTCGTACAGCTCAAATTATTGCAGGGGAATTATGACAAAGAGCTCTATTTTATTACTCTATTTGTGCACAATATGATCTGGAGAAAATCTGACGCAAAGCAAAAGAACAACTTCTCTTCCTTGATGGATGTTAATGGCACGAAATCAGAAACGATGACAGGAAAACGACTCACTGCTTTAATCTGCTTAAAATACCCTGACCAGCAGTTATTTCTGAGCTCTGCCATGCTTTTCCTGTCTCTATTTTTGGAGATACTCGGTGGCAGATGAATAAAAGACTCTATCAGAGCATCTCATACGTCTGCAGCAGGTGGAGGGTTAAGATGTCAAATCGAGGCCCGCGCGCTCTGTTCTTTCGTGACTGGACGTTCGTCATTGTGTTTGCAGCCGGCCGTTGGCAAGCGGGAGCTGCTCCAGCCATCCGTCTCGAGAAGCAAATTTCGGACTGGGCTCGAGCCGGCCATCTGCAGCTCCAGGCCTTCAGCAGCCAAGCGCAGAAACACTTCGACTACCGGAGCGTTCGAGGGAGGGAGGATGGTGGAAGGAGTGTTTTCTGTTACATTTATTTTAGAAGCTAAAGCTTTGAGTAGTCATGACAGCAGAAGAATTTTATATATTTGCTTAAACACTTTGCTTCCACTTTCTACTTTTCCACCATTTCTGAAGTCTAAAAAGTCACATTTACCTCATTTAGCAATAATTTCACAATGGTAGCCTACTATTTTAGATGTAACTTATAAATAAAAGTAAAATACAACATTTGGAAATGCAAGAGATTAGCGTTTGGTTTTCGTCTTTTCTGTTTTAAATATGAAATTTTCCCCTTTGGCCGACAATAGTTTTCGTCATGATAATTAGTGTTGCACTGATACCAATACCAGTATCGGACGGGGCCCTGATCCAGCACTAAAATGGTGACATCGGTATCAGCGAGTACCAACAAATAAGGCACCGATACCATTTTGATGTTTGTATGTCACTTGAACACAGCCTTCTCTATCGGACTAGTATTATACGTGTTGTATAAGTTCATGAAAGTTCCACTATTTTGGCATTTGAGAGCCAAAACTCAGGGTTTAAAAGAGATTATTCAATTATTAATGTAATCTTGCTGTCCTACTATTGCACTACTATTATACATGTTATAATTTCATGAGTGTTGCACTATTTTGGCCTTTGACAGCCAAACGTTTATTCAACTATTGTCACTCATTCCAGGTAGGCAATAAAAAGTTCTACTACCCTAAGCAGTATGCAGTTCTTCATATATATAAACACACACATCAATTTTAAACAGATGGTATCGGTATCAGCCAATACTGCACAGCCAGGTATCGGGTATCGGTATCGGGGCCAAAAAATGGCATCGGCGCAACACTAGTGATAATTAATAAACTTTATCATGTACAGCGACAATAGTATTCACCCACCTAAAAGGTTTTTGGTCCAGTCTGAATAGTATTGCAATATGTTCTCAATTACATTCACCTCGGCATAAAACGTTCAGCTCCATGTGAAGAAAGGTAAGCCCTCAGCATGATGCTGCCATCATCGTATGTGATATACTATGCTGTTTTTGTGCCAAATTAGATTTGGAAACTGTGGCCAAAAGTTCAATTCTAGTTGCATCACATCATCACACTCTCACCCACAAGAATCACTCTCAATCCCCTTAATTCAGACATTTGCGTCATCCTGGAGGTTATTTATTGCCAGATGCGGAACTCGGCCAGTACCAACCGGAAATTCCTGCATCCTGACAGCCGCAGTGATAAATTTGCTTTTATCAAGAAGAAACTTTCTCCGGTCATATATCTGAACTGTAAAACTAATGATTCTCACACGGATTGTGGAAAAAGCTCCTAAATGATTTATATTGGTCTCATTTTGTTACATGACAAAAACCCAGCGTTTTAACAACCCAGTTGTTATCGCTGAAGTTAATGCTCGCTGGTTATAAAGTGCATAACATTTGTATCAGGCTGCATAGCTGCAAACCAGTCAGGGTTCCCATCCTGACCTCTGTCCACAGATCACAGCACCAACATCACTGTGTGCATCAGACTGTGTGCATCAGAATTGAACCGCATATCAACAGAGCAAATGTAATCTTGGTTGATATTCTGCATCACGGTTTGATTTAAATCGCAAGGATGGTCGGCAGCATGGGTGTTGCTTTCCTGGGAGCCAGAATGCACTGTGAGAAAGAAGCAAGCCTGCAGGTGCAGAATGATTATTAGGAACATTTTCTGCTGGGTTCTGCCATCCACATGAATGTTGCTTGACATCCCCATGTCCCTAAGCATTGATGAAGAACAGCATTTGAAGGAAATTATATTCCTTGGTTCATCTCGTTCCTGCTTGCTCCTGAATGAGTCCTAGATAAAATAAATAAAAATACTTTCTTTTTGAAATTGATCAAACAATGGTCTGAAACAGTTTTTGACTATGTGCTTTAACACTAAACTAAAAGTATCCAACATCCGACATTTTCAGAAAACAAGTCCTCCAATTAATATCTGTTAAATAAGCTATACAATGAGTGACAAAAAAACTGCCTTTTCATCTTTGGTGTGAATTTCCTGTATCTTTCCTTTTTTTAACCTTTAGGTAGATGTGTGTGTGTGTGGTAGAGTATCACAGTGTGTAGCACCTGCTGCTTGTTCAGGTTCTTGTTGTTTAGGAGGAGGAAACAAGGTGAAATTATCTGCACATTAAAGGCAGCGGAGCTGACACCTCCAGCTCTCAGACAGGTGAGAAGGTACAAACAATCCAGCGCTCATAATGAGGACAACTGCTGGTCCCAGACTGACACATCTGCACTGAGACTGGGTTCTGCTCAGGTTTGGCTTTTAAACAGCTTAAGTGTAAAAAATCAGAAGGAAAGCTTAATTATGATGCACAATATTCCTGGTTTTGCACAAAATAAAACCTATATCGTCACAGTTTCTCCATGAAGTTTATACACTTTTTTTTTAATCCAATACCATAAAGGTACTAATATATTCAACCTGGCTGCATCGAGTTCTTGAGAAACATAGTAACGGCCAAAACAAGCAGTTATTTGGAACAAAATGTAAAGATTACATTACAAAGCTATTTGGCTTGTCATATATTATCTGGTAATATTATGTTGTAATGAATATCTTAAAATGTTTACATACTTACGATGTAGAATTGAGAACAAAGGTTTAAAATATGGATTTAGAAACTGGTTTCCCAAAATTATCAACAAGGCTGTAACTTAGAGTGAGGAGAAGAAAACCCCTAATTGGTGCAATATATGGTGGCTAGATGTCATGGATTTGATAAGAAAACCTTTATTTTAGTTGTTAGGAAATTGAGGCTTCATTTAGATTTGCCACTCAAAGACTTAAAACTTGACTTGGACTTGGAAAAAAGTTTGCTCAAGAAGCTCAAAGTTTCAAACAACCCAAGCAGTTTTTCATCTTAGTACTTAACACTATTAAAATTAGGAGAATGCTATCAGGAAATGATGTAGAAAATAATGTTCCATACTTGTTTTTTTAATTTACTTTGATCACTGTAAAGTTATAGAAACTATTCCCTCACTAAAACAAAGACACTGAACATGACAGAAAGAGTCCTAAAGGTTTCTACCTCCCCAAAAACAGTCATTGGGATATTTAAAATGTGTTGTAAGTGTAAGTTTTTGCCAGACCCTTTGACTCTAAAATATGATCATTGTTCCAAAGCTTGCAAATCCTTTTCAGTCTCCAGTGGTCTACAATATTTTTTTTTTGCATTTGGTTCCAGTTGACACCATATAATGACGACTGCATTATATGCATCGCAGTGTTTTTAATATTTATGTATGTTGTGATATCTGATTGTGTTAAATGAAGTAGCTCTGCATTTACTTCACTTAGGTCAATATGCTGTATTAAATGTGCTGTATAAATAAATTTGACCATGACCTATTATTCTTAAGTATAAAATGGGCTGGATAGACTTTAGTTTCTGCCCTTTGGAATAAGCTTCCTGTTAGGGTACAGGAATGCAACAGCAGAATTAGCCTGTTCCTAATTACTGTAAAGTAGAGAAAAAAAATATTTCCTGTGTTTTGATATGATTTTTATTTGAATAATTATTTTTTTTTTTGTCTTCCTGCAGCAATGCAACTAAAAATAAATGCTGTTAAAGATGTTGGCTTCACAAATTAACACAGGTTTTGCGGGTTTTAATAGTCATTAATTTGATGCTTCTCTCAGATTTATAGCCCAGAGTTGCTGCATCTTCACGGAGGAGTTGCATATTTCAATTGACAGCTTCACTGATTTTTTTTTTTTTTAAAGACGTCGGAAATTCTTTTGGAAATATGGAGGAGAGGGCTGCTTACCTTGTTCACACTTCTGAAAAGAGAGCCGAGGTGTGTTTGAAGGTGAGATAATTAATTTGGACAGTTGCCAGGAAGCAGGAACATCTGCTCTGCCTCCTGATGACATCACCTTACACACCTGAAAAAAAAAAAAAAATGTTGATCCGCTTCCTTGTGAACCTCATTTGAAACATAAAGGCAACAAATACATACAGTAAAATGTTTAATGATTTGGCAGACAGCTCATTTATAACAAATAATATCAATACACATATTTCCAGGTTTTTTTATTAAGCAAATGACATGGCCAAGTTCAAACCATTCCTCACAAACGGGCCCTTAAGAAAAAAGGACAGTGGGAATCAGGACGGATGAATAACGCGAGGTCATGCAGCCGTTTCTTTGCCTGCTTAGTTCATACAGGGCTGAGAAGTGCTAGTGTTCATCTCCAGCTGTCAATGGACTTGGTTAATTAAAATAAATAAACTTGCGTTTAAATCTTTCATAGAGGAACAAGGGTCGTTTTGGGTTGCAAAGAGGGATGGGGAGGATGAGAGGGGAGGAAAAGAGTTTCCTGTAGACGGAGGAGGAGGGTGAGATGTCTGAAAGGGAGCAATAAGGACAAATTGTGGGACTTAAATAAGTCAAAAATGGGGAATAAGAAAGGTAAGTGGGATTAGTTTGAAGAAAATGATGTGAAAACAATGCAGAGGATGAGTAAAATGAAAACGAGAAGGATGAAGAAGAAGAGTGGGCGGGGAAAAATGGACTGCAAAGGGGTAAAGGGATAATGAATTGAATAGGAGGGATTTACAAAGAGGCTGCACAGTGGTGCAGTTGGTGGCCCTATTGCCTTGTAGCCAGAAAGTCTTGGGTTTGAGTCCTGGCCTGGGGTCTTACTGCATGGAGTTTGCATGTTCTCCCTGTGCATGTGTGGGTTCTCTCTGGGTGCTCCAGCTTTTCCCCACAGTCCAAAAACATGACTATTAGGCTTATTGGTTTTTCTAAATCACCCTTACATGTGAGCGTGTGCGTAGTAGTTTCTCCTGTGTCTCTCCATGTTGCCCTGTGATAGACTGGCGACCTGTCCAGGATGTGCCCCACCTCTTGCTTAATGACCACTGGAGATAGCCACCAGACCCTCCGCACCCCCCAACCCCCACTCCACCCCTCGCTGCCACCATGCATGTAAGACACAAATACTGTAAAGAGGCACGAGAAGGATAGGTTAAAGAAAAAAAAGGGATGTGATCACACAAACGGGAAAATAAGTTGGATGAATTAGATTAGGAAGAGAGAGGCTGATGAGTTATAAAATGGGGAAAAATAGTGGATGAAAGGCATTGTAACAAGGTATAAGGACGATAAAAGAGAGGAAACAGAAAATGGGACAAGGAAGATGAATGGAATGAGAAAGAGTGAAAGAAGAAATGGTGACAGAACGAGAGGAATGAGAAGTGTGATGAAGAGGAATATGTAGGGATGAGGTGAGGATGAATGAAGGAGGGAGAGGGAGAGTGGTGTTAATGACAAAAGATAAACAGTGTATTATGCTTGATCCAGCCATAAGGGCACTGATGAAGTAGTAGTTATAATTTAATTTTAGGACTTATTTTCCATAAATAGACCCGTTTATTTTTTTTCAGAACCACCATAAAACCTAAGACGTTCCCAAATTAAGTTGAGAAACAATCCATAACCAGAATACTGATCTTAGCATCATTATAAGAGTCTGTAGCTATAAGAGAAAGAAAGAAGTTTGAACCTTCAGAAGAAAAGCAATAAACCCTTTAGAGGTGTTAAACAATTAGTCCACCTGAAACGTGTTGTTTTCACATCATTCTTCTCTTTCCGCATCCATGCTGTCTGTGGTGTTAGGAATTTGGTGAAGACATGTTGTTATACTGATGAAAAAAACCACAAAAAGCCTAAATAACATAAACATTTTATAATTAGGTCATAAACAGTCAATAACCGCGTGCATAAATCCAGGTCTTGACAATGAGTTTGCTACCGTGTTTTGAATAACCTGTAAACAACCACATGGCCCTGGACATGTGCAATGCAGTGTCACCTTCTCTATGACTTGTTTTGTGTTTAGTGTTTGTTTTTCCATCTTTAATTTTTTTTTTTTAAATTAATTTATTTATTTCTCCTCTTGCTGTGCTTCTCTCTCCACACACCCACTCGGCTCTGCGCTGCCTCAGAATCTGTTTCACTCACTAAATTGGCTCCTCAGACACCCTTCCCCTTCTTCCACATCTCTCATTTAAAAAGTGAGAAATTATAATTATCTGAATTATGCTTTTAATGATGCGTTAATTAGAGTCATGGAGTGAGATTAGCCTATGAATTATTACTTGTGAATTTGTTCCAGATTCATACAAGCCTCTTGTGCAGGCAGACATGAGGGAGAGAAATGTTGCCGTGCTCGGTGATTAGCGCACCAATAAATAACAGAACAGATTGTGGTGCATATGCTTACGATTACAACTTTTAAACCAACACTTTAAACTCACACCGACTGTCTTGTGCTGGCAAGAGGTTTCTGTACCAACAGCCAGTCAGTTTTTTTGTTCCCTTCTGAGGCTCTCTGTGCAATTCTCACCAAATGTGAACTATTATTATACTGTGTTAGAGGAAAGCTGATTGTTGTCCTCGCAGCTTTTACTGCTTGCAAGCTGAACGGCTGCAAAATGACTCCAAGAGCAGGAGAGTGCTTAAAACATGGAAAATAAAGCTGTTCTCAATGAATGCAATAAAAAATCCACAGAAGGGTTCATGTGGCTATGTGAGCTCAAGTAAAAGGTAGGCATGTGAAGAAAATCTTTTTCACCATTTTCCCGCTAACGACAGCTATTACTGTGTTGTGTTTCTGAGCCGAGAAATGGGCATCCCATCTTGATGAAATTCTGGGTCAGAGCTTTAAGAAAACTAATCAGCGAACAGCCCAGTTTTTGTTTCATGATATGTGAAATGAAGGCCCTCCCGAAACAAAGACAATAACTACTCTAAATTCTAAACAATGTTGACACTAAAACCGTTCCCAACACAAAATCAAGGGGGAGTGGTGGCCTAGTGGTTAGAGCACTGCGCTCGCACTCTGAGAAGGTACCCGGTTCGATCCCTGCAGACTGCCACTGTGGGTCCCTGAGCAAGAGCCTTATCCCCAGATTGTGCTGCGATAGCTGCCCACTTCTCCCTTAGGGTTAAATGCAGAAGACAAATTTCATTGGAATGTACAATTGCAATGACAAATAAAGATTTCTTCTTCTTCTTCAAAAACTTACTGCTGACTTGTTCCAAAACAGAACCAACAACCTGCCCTGAATCTACATCTATACCCTCATAAAATGTTCTGAAACATAACACAGTGTCAAAGCAATTGTAAATCCATGGGAATACAAACATAAAATGTTCTTCAACACCAAATCATAAACCAATCTCAAATCATAGCTTCAGCTTTGGAAATCAGTCTAACATTAAGAACTCATTCAAAATTTAGAAAATACATTGTTCTAGAGCAAAGCTAAATCGTTTCTAAAACCAGTCCGAAATTTAGATCTAAACTTTTTGAGAAGGGAGGTCCAAATCAGTCTCAAATCGGGACCTGAACCCATCTGAATTAAACCCAATACTAAAAAACTAGTGTCCAAAATAACATCATCAGATAAAGGTTTAAATCTTCACCTAAACCAACATCAACATTCTCCCAAAACAAAGACCAGAACCAGACGACAGCAAGATCAAATTTATTTTAAAACCAACTCAGGATCAAGTCTCTTTTAAAACTAATTCAGACGGCAGTCCCAAACCCCAACCTTAACCTTCCCAAAGCCAGCGTACACAATCGGTTTAAACCAAGACCAGAGCCAAGCAAACCTAGTCCAGGTTCAACACATCATACAATTCAAAATTATTTAAAAAACCAACATAGTTAGCCCTAGACCAAAACTAAGGTCTAGATCTGGAAATAATTGTAAATAGATGTAAAACAAAATCCAAAACAAAGAATCAGAAAAAAAACCCAATAAAACAAAAGAGGAAAACTTTATCGAATACAAATTCTAAAAACCATTCCCAAATCATCAATCTTTAAACTAATAACTAAATCACAAAGACTTGCACCTTTATGACCTCTGCAGGAGCCTAAAAATATGACTGAAACATTAAAAACAATATTGTATGCAGCTAGACTCAAATGTGTTCACACTTATGTCCATGTTTAGATTCATCCTTAATCAAAATGTTTATGTATAATAGAAAATGATAATGGAATCAGGCAAAAAATAAGTGAAAAAAATAGCTTTTAGCCTAAAGCCTAGAGCTTTTTCAATATTTCAGTTTGTTGGTATTACAGCAGTCAAACACTTTCAAAAATTGCTGATCAGCTTTTTGCATTTTGCCACATGTATATTGATTTATTTGTGGCAATAAGCCACAGGGTATTTAGAAAAAGCTAAAATGTACAAGATGTTTTGAACTGATACATATTTCTATATACATTATAAATATAGTTTTAATGTCTTCACTCTGTATCTGCAATGTAGAAGTCATAAAAATAAGGAAAAGCAACTGAATGACAAATGCTGAGGCCAAACTTTTGACAGGTAGTGTAATTTTGTAACTAAATCTACCAGGGGTGTGAATAACTTCAGGCTAAACAGTGTATTGTGTTTAAACAGAAATATATTTACCTGCATAACGCTGTGTTGAGAAACGTATGCCCCTGGGACACTGAACTGGAGAAAGCTGGTGGATATAATTACCAATTACAACTTTAATTGCGCCTCAGACAGTTGCCGCTGAGGTCAGTCAGAAATTAAACAAACATCTTTAGGATGAAACCAACACAGGGACGTATTTGTGAACCAAAACATGACCTGGAGGAGAATCCGCCACTCTGAAGGCTGAGCCCTGTGAGCATGTTTGTACTGACTGATACTGACTTTTTAAACACTGCACATTAAATGTGCCCGCTGATTTGTGGGAGAACCATTATACAAATGGTCCCAGCTCATTGCAGTCCGAATGGTCTTCTATTGCAAAGAGCAGAACCTGCTGATGGACATTGCTGGATAATCTCCGTGGGTCCACGGATGAGAGAAAACCCAGTTGTGGAAAGACAGCTAATCAATCTGTCCCTTTGATAAACACTGTCACTATGGAGTTGTTTTTGCTCCTCACAGTCATCCAGATAACTACAGAGGTAAAATCCTGAGATACTAACCCAAAATGAAGGGAAAGAACCCAAATAGAACTATTTTTTTTTTTATAAAAACAAGTGGTTAACAAGATTAGAGTTGTTTATTTAGTAAATCACAGACTAAATGACTCAATCATCAAATGATTAAGTCAATGAATGCTTAAGCATCAAATGTATGATAATCCGCATGAGGCAGAGCTTCTTTGGATCGGGTGATTCATTGTGTTTCTGCTCTCTGGCTGGAAGACAAACCCTGGACAGTTTACTGCCTCATTTAGCTTATGTAAAACATGCTTGCCGATATTACCCTCGTTGTTCCAGCCAGCTTCACACATTTACATGGAGAAGGGAGAAGGAGTATCGCCGTCCTAATCCTCAAAACCTCTGATGGGAAATGCTTAATGCTTCCATTAGAGCTAAAATAACTCGAATCCCGCGGCACAATAATGAGTTCCTGGTGTTCCAGTTCATATCAGCGGTCAACTTGGTTATAGACATTGCAAACATCTACTTTGGTCAACAATAATCCTCCCAGCTGCAGTTAGATTTCATAATCTAGATTTCACAATCTCTGCTGCTGAGTTTTATTTTTTCACTGTTAAACTTGAATATTTCATCTTTGTTTACCTGAGTATGCAATATCATCAATAACTGTGCAATATTTACTTTGGTATTTACTTTTTATTTTTGGCTTTTCTTAAGAACTAACTTTAGATTAGACTACCTTGTTCTTTTTGCATTGCTAATTATTGCTCAATTGTTATTTATCACAGATGACCCTGAAGTTATTTACTGGTTTTCCGAGACAAAGCCACTGAGCTTCTCATGCCTGCATCTCCCCATCTACCTCATTCAGCTCATTTTAGGGGGTTTCTGAGATGTAATCATTGTACCAGTTCCTGGGTCCACCATCAAGCCTCCACCCAGTAGAACATCTCCTTAATGCCGGACATACACTGTACGATATTTTCAATTGTGGTACTCATATACAGCTCAAACTGTATGACGAAACCGCAGGGTTTAAAAGTTCACTGCTTACGAGGTCTGTTCACTGTGCGGCCCCGACGCTCTGATGCAACCTGACTGCTCACACAGTGCGTCCAAAAACCACACGTTGGACTCAGCCCTGTAGAGAGACTCTACCCAGAAGCCAAATGTCAACAGTAGAAGAAGAAAAAGACGGAAGTGTCGATGTTCACTGTTAAATATGAGGCTCGCTAGAACGAAACGCGCTGCCTTGGCAATTCTACCAGTTGCTCCTCCATAGTTTGACTCCATGTCACACGTACCGCCGTCATGCTTCTCTCCGCTCCTATGTTTTCGTTTGAGAAGACGAAATAGAAAAGGTCTGTTAATCTTTGAATGTAGTTCTTACGTTAAGACCACATCAAACATGCCAGAAAAGACAGTATTTTAACATCTATAAACCAACTGTCACTGATTTGGGTTTTAGGTCAGATGGGATTTTAAATTGGACAACCAAATCAGAGCAGTTGCTAGATCCTGCTTTTTAAGGCTTCGTATTTTAAAGAGTTGCCTGGACAGGAAAGGTTTCACTTTTGCAGAGATCCATGGTTTTATTTCATCATGCTTAGATTACCGTAATGGATTTCACGTTGGAATGAGCCAGTCCTCGTTCTCTCGTCCTCTGCTTGTTTAAAACGCGGCTTTCAATGGTAGTCATCTCCCCAGTTCTGGGCTCACTCCACTGGCTGCCTGTGCATTTCAGAGTTCATTTAAAAATTCAGATTTTCGCTCTTAAACGTTTGAATGATATTGTTGCGCTGTACCTCTCTGAGATTCTTTATTCTTGCTTACCTTTTTGGTCCCTTTGGTCGGCTGACCTTCTGTTCACAGCACCTGGTGGAAGGGAAAGTTACTTTATGGTAAACACCACCAGAGGAAACCCCGCTGACTAACCGATTTTGTATGCTGATCTGTTCCTATACATGAAAATGTACATGTGTGTAATTTAATTGTGACCTGTTTTTAGGAAATAAGCTGTTTAATTTTATTTGGAGCTAGTTAACAAAGAGGTCTAGCTCATACTGAAGCAGCCCGAGATGACTAGCCTATTTAGAAGCTGATTGCCTACTTTTCAGTAGTTTTTGCTTTCCTTAATCACGCTAATAGCAGAGATATAAATATTGAAATAAACCTTAGTGCTGAGCTGAGATCTCCAATCAGTGCTCTTGTTGTGTTTCTCTTGCAGATGATTTGCTGATCTGCTGGTGCTTCTGGAGCTTAACAGACCATGCACAGGACATTTGGGTAAAGCCCGCCTGTAACAACACTGGCTGAAGCGTTTTGAATCGCCTTCGCTGACACTGGCCTCGGTGTCTGGGGCCTGGCGATGAGCCGCAGGATCCTCTGTCCAAACCCAGCGAGGGAAATCAGCCTGCTAATTTGCAGGATGCCCCGTCCTCCTCCCTCGATTTACGCATGCATGGCTGCTGCTGAACAAGCAGCGTGGTGGAGGAGGGGGCTCGAAGAAAAGGGCTCGCTTTCAGGGTTTGAAAAGACAGAGCCGGGTAACGAGGCCTCCTCTTAACCTGCCTGCACCTTTTAAACAAATGATCTGAGCTAATGTCTCCACAGAGGCTGGGAAACATGCGGGTGGAGGGCTCCAGAAGGTAAATGACAAGCAAGTTTGAGAAGGTTCAAATGAAGGAATGAATAAACATGATGACAGACATTAGACTATCTCACGTTGAAAGTACTCCAGTTATCCAAACTCTCATAAGTCCTTTAGACCTCAGGTGTGTTCATGTGTTCATCTGATGCTATTGGTCATATATTTACACGGTACTGACAACAGGAAGCCATAATATCAAACTATAAAGTCCATAATATAGTGACTCACTGGGTAGTTAGGGTGCCTTAATATTTTCATTGGTAAACCTTGCTGCTGTTCTTCTTGACCTCTTTAATTCCTTTAAATATGTTGGCCATGGACTTTTGGACCGAAACCTGATTAATGGGGACCCTTTCTATTCTTTTAAGTGCTTGAAGTTGATCACAGTTTATTGGTTAATATTTCTCTATTCGGTGGTGCTAACATCTAGAGTTTCCTGACCACAGATACAAAAGTTTAAAGACTCTCTTACCTACTTTCTTTTATTTAGACAGGAATATCATGTGGATGTGCAATATCTTCTCTTCCCTGGGTGTCCTGGTCAAGATAAAATGTTCATACACATAAATATACAGACCATAATACATGAAAATAACATGCAAACATTAATAACTTAACACAAAACATAAAATAATCAAGACAAAAACCAAAACTAAAACAGTGATTCTTTACAGCAAAAGTTGTAAATTATAAGGTGTCTAAAGTGAAGGTAATGAATTCAAGTTAAGTACAGTGTGATATGTTTGATAAATTTGAATATCATCTAAAAGTTGTTTTTTAATAAGTATTAACTAAGTGAAATGTGTATAGATTATTTACACAAAGACTGATGTTTTCAAGCCTTTATTTCTGTTAATTATGAGGATTGCCAGTTTACAGCTGATCAAAGTACGACATTTAAGGTTAGACTATTACATCAGAACAATAATAAGAATGGGATCTCTTGAATATTACCGATTGTTCTGGAGATCAACCCACACATTAGGAGCATATATTTGGAAAACAGTGTTTTATAATATTGTGCTTAATTTAGAAACTGGTAAAATAACTGGTCTTGAAAAAAAAAGTATACAATGGAACAAGTTCATTAATTGTGTCCAATATTGTAGTGTGGTTATGGTGTTCAAATAACCAAATGCTCAGACCGGAGAGTTCTTTTGCACCTGTGGTAAACCGCAGAATAGCATAACACCATATAAAGATAATATATATACATTCATGTAGATAATACTGTATCGCCATAATCTAAAACTGTTAAGAACAGGAACAAGATTACATATTTTTGAACAATAAAAACTCATCTTTGCTTGTAGATCAATATGGACATCGAACAGCAAGTTACACTCAAGTGAAATACCGAGATGCCTGTAAAACAGAGCTCTCCCCAGTTAAGCATCATCTGATGTCGAAAGCAAAACAATAGTAGGAACGTGTGAAAACATGTGCATCTTTTTGTCATTCAGTACCAATTTTAGCTTGACTAAAGAATTTTGAAAACTACTGCAGCGTGTAAATTACATGTCACTGTTTAAATAATAGTATGATCTGCATAACTCTGTGGTTACTGTGAACAATTTAGACCTATCCCAAGACTAGGATCTTTGGAGCTCTTTATTACTTTTGCTTAGAGACAAAGTGCTTCATCATGCTGCAAAATCCAGAGATTACAACCTTGTAACTAAATTATTGTAAAAAAAAAAAAAAAAAGGAGAAAAAAAAGGGTTGTTAATGGAGAACATTCTCTCCTTATTCAGGGTGCAATTCTTGGGCACAATTTAGGAAAAGCCCATGACTTCGGATAGGAGCTTCCCCACATATGGGTTTAATCTGGACACTTTACTGTTGCTAAGAGATAGGAGCCAAAGTAGCTTTCTCCTTTTCTTCTCCGGATGTCCCAAACAATCAGAAACTGGATTAATCAGAATAAATGACTTGCTGTTCATCCATGACACTGATGGTTTTCCTTGATAGAAGTAGTTTATGTTTTGCCCTTTTTTGTCAAAAAGTCTTATCCTCAATGTACATGCATCTACACATGCACTCATACCAACATGGTGTTAATGCTGTGCAACCTGTGTGCTGGTGGAAACATGGGTTTTTTGTGCCTTAATAAGGAGACAGAATACTAATAATGGGTAGGTGTTAAAATTAAAACTTTTTAAGACAATAAAGCTCTTTGTATTGAATAATCTGCGCATGTGAATTTCTCCAATGTGGGATCAATAAAGCCTATCTTATCTTATCTTATCACAGCAATTAAAAAAACAATGACAACTGTCACTACATCGCACTGATATGGCAGCACAGGGTGTTTTGCTACAGTTTCCTCTGATCTGCATGCATTAACTGGACCTTCTGAACATCCTGTTGGCTCCTATTATGAGCCTTACTGTTTGACATTGTCTCTTATAAAACATTATCTCTGTCTTCTTAATCTTCTTTCATCACTGTTTTAGTTTCCAGCAATGTTTGCCATCTTCAACACCTCTTTTGGTGCCTAATTGCAATTCCTCTGACACTGTTTTAGTCATTTATTAGAGTTAAATATAAGCACTGCAGTAAGGTTGTGTGACTGTCTCCATCAAACTTGCTAATTGTTGCAATATTCAATTTTCCTTTGTCTGGAATGTGATTAGCACCCAGCTGGCATCAATGAAATCAAACATTATTTACACGTTCACTCCGGGCACAAAAAAACTGAAAACTCACCTTGCAAGCTGCAGGATCCATTTTCCTCCCCAATCTAACACTTTTGTTTCTGCACTCAGCTCAGAATAGATTAAAACTTTAACGAGTTATTGTCTAGGCTCCCTCCTGCTACCAGTGAAAAAGATGAGGAGCCCACTCTGGGTGTCAAAAGAGCTTGAGGGCCTTCAGCAAATCCACAGCCATCAATGGCTCGAGGTCCTGTTGTTTTATTTTTTTTAACTCACATGCATGTCAATGAGTCACTGCTCCTCTCCCCTCACACGCACTACACCCCTTCATCTAACATTAATTAGCACGGCGCTACCTTGCTCAATATTTGGTAACAGAGCCACTTTGGCGGATGCGGAAATTTGCAGGATTTGGCTCTTAATTAGCTGGAGGAGAGCACAGGTGCACTAACAAGCAAAAAAGAGCTAATTTGAATAAAAAATGTCCCATTTATAAAGATAGGGTGGGGGCAGAGGTGAAAGAGTGAAATTAAAGCATATTTATTACACATTATGGAAATTTGCTACCTTTGGTCGCTGCATCCCAGCAGAGAAGGAAATCCTGATGGTGAAGTTTTGTAGAAAGTAGTCCTGCCCATTGAGATCAGAATTAGTTTCACTCTCCAAGTTGTTTCATACAACAAGAAATTTGACTCTGGTTTGGCTTTGCTCTCAATAATTAAATATTTTGTACAAATATACAAAACTGTATATTTTAAAGGACCAATAATTGAAATGTCACCACTAGGCAGGCTGTTGAGCGCTGTCTGTAGACCAAAGCAAGATGTGCTTCACATCGTTATTTTTTAGTTATTTCTATCTAAAATACTTAAATTCTGATTATTGCTCCTTTAAATACATATAAATACTTGTTTCTACAAAAAACTAACACATGGTTGCATTGGTGTAAATAACTATGGGGTATCTGGGTAATCTGACTTGTAAGGGTTCATCAGAGAGACAGCCCTGGGTAAGTAACCATCTGTGGTGGCAATTTTTTTTTTTTTTTTTGTAAATTACACTCTGTAGTGCTGAACTGAAGGTAAAGGTCTAAATAGTTGTGCAGGATGTGTGGGGTCTGTGGAGATGTTAGCTGACCCTTTTCTGACCCTAGACCTGTGCAAGTCCTAGAGGGAAGAAACGTCAGCCCCTATGATCCTCTCTGCAGACCTAATTGTTTGCTGTAGTTTGGACCTGTCTTATTTTGTGGATGAGCCAAACCATACACTGATGGACGTACACAAAATAGAATGAATAATGACAATGCAGAAGATGACTATCTGCTCCTGCGGAAGGTTGTACTTTTTGAGTTGCCACAGATAGTACAGTCTCCGCTGAGCTTCTTCCAAACGATGTCAATGTATGAGGACCATCTCAGGTTCCTAGAAAGGGTGGTTCCTAGGAACCGCAAGTGACCCAGAGAGTGCTTGAGCACGGTGAGGCAGTGTAAGAAGTGTTCTCTGGAAGTCAGCCGTCATCTCCATAGTCTTGAGTGGGTTAAGCAGTAGTCAAGCAGAAGATTCACTGCTTGTCTGTATGCAGACACATCTATTCAATTTAATTCAATTTTATTTGTATAGCGCCAATTCATGAAACATGTCATCTCAAGGCACTTTACAAAGTCAAATTCAATCATATTATACAGATTGGTCAAAAATGTCCTGTATAAGGGAACCAGATGATTGCATCAAAGTCTCGACAAGCAGCATTCACTCCTGGAGAAGCGTAGAGCTACAGGGAGAGTCGTCTGCATTGTACATGGCTTTGCAGCAATCCCTCATACTGAGCAAGCATGAAGCGACAGTGGAAAGAAAAACTCTCCATCAAGGAACCTGTATCAGGCCAATGACAGGTGGTGTTGTCTGGTAACATCAGGAGTTTCACGGGATATTAATTTCTGTACAAAGAAATGAGGAGTGGGGAGAGAACAGATCTCTGTGAGGCACCAATGCTGACTGGGGAGAAGATGCTCACCAGTCTCACCTGCAGCTGCTGGTCTGTCACAAAGCTGGTGGTCCACTGACCGGTTGAGGCCAGGACTGTAAGCTGGGTGAGCCTCTGGGGGGAAATGTCTGGATTGGATGTGTTGAAGTCTACAAAAAGGATCCTGGCATTCCAGGGTGGTCAAGGTGGTGACTGTATCACCTGTGACACTTCAGGAGCCTATTAACATCTGGTTGGGTGGTTGGTGCATAGGGAGTTTTTGTGTAAGTATGCAATGTGGACATGTTTGCGAGAAATGTAAATGACTATTTTTATAAAATACAGTAGAAGCTGTTAAGGTTGTTTGACAGACAATGATTCCAAACTGTAATAGGATATTTCCACTATGGTTTCTCTTATCTGTCTTGACCTTATACCTGCACTGCTTATACAGTGCATGTTTCCCACTGCTGTGAGGCCTCTTCCTTGCTCCCATGCAGCTTCATCAGATGTGGAGTGGACCATGGTGTATAGTTGGTTCATGTGTGAAAGGTCTTTGTCTGCACCCACATCCTCACAAAAACCTTTTCAGGTTGTGCCTGTAATTTGAGATGTGATGAAGTAGACAGTGATCAGAAAGTCTGTCCAGAACAGACAAACAGAACTTCCTCTATGAATAAGAGCATCTACAGTCAATAGAAAAAGTATCTTTGCCATCAGCAGCCCAACTTTTTTATATAAATACAAATGTGATATCTTTTCTTATTTCCAGAGAGCCCTACACTACATTCCATTCGAAACAGTAGGAATTCTGGCATAAGAAGTGTGCTGTTCGGGGTGTGCTCATCAAGCCGGGTTTTGGTGAAACAGAGGGCAGCAAATCCACAGAAGTCCGAGAGTTGAGAAGCAGCGGTTAATACATTTTATTTGGCAGGGGAAGGATATTAGCCATGTGGATTGAAACTAAGGGTATGTGGAGTCTCTGTAGCAAAAGCTTCACCTGCGTATGTGGTAACATCCATATAGTGCCGCTGTGCCACCAGTCTGATTTCTGATTTTAGGAATTCCAAATACAATTCAATCCCAAAGGGAAATTAAGTGTTGTATTAACTAAGATTATCTGGCTATGTTTAAGGAGTCACCGTGTTGGCCATGTGCATTCAGGATTTCATGTAGTGGATGGCATTGCACCAGATATGAAGAAGTATGTGACTGAAGATACTCTGTTGTAGAATCTGACTTCTAAAGAAAATGCTCAGGGTCGTCGAGGGTTGTTCATTTTATGAAGCATCATTCTTTGTGCAATCATCTCTAGAGCCCCTAGATCAGTCCCAATAAAGGAGTCAATCTTCTTCAACAACGTTTTCATCTTTTTAAGTCACTGACTTTAATGCTTCTACCCAGATGATGGCAAAAAGACTGCACTCTCCACAACAAGCTTACAGAGTGATCTCAAATACTACAGTACTTAAGCTTCCTCAAGAGGTACTGTACAGTCTGCTCTCTCTCCCTTCTTGCACACATCTTCAGCTCAGTATGTCGTCTAGGTAAACAACAAGATATTTATACTCCTCCACCACTTTCACTTATTTTCCCATGATGGAAAAAAGAAGTGTAGGTGAGGAGATGATCACTCTACACTTGGCATGACACCATGCCAGGAAGCGCTCTACCAGATTTATGTACTCTGTCTTTTGTATAGCTCTGATGTACCCGGCATCTGCAGTCATTGTAGCATTTCTGCAGGAATTTTGCCATTTTGGAAAATTAAAAATTCGCCTTCACAGTAAAGCGCAAGTAAAGAATACAGTTTTTAGTCCTGAGACAGTAGCTGGGACATATCAGGTGTTCAGGGAAATTGTTACAGACCCGAGGAGCATAGCAACTGAAGCTGTCTCTTCTTGTTTGGTTCTGGTTCACAGATCCAGAATTAAATTGGTTCTCTGATGGCCTACCTAGACCTACATAGTTTACATCAGATAAGTACTGTACCTCTTACTGGATCATTCAGTGCTTTGTAGACTAATATTAAGAGTGTGAGAATTATCGACTGAGTATGGTGATTTAAAAGTGTGGTTCAGATTTTGCAAGGCTCTATGAAGTTATTAATCCACTCATCCATTTTCTAATGCTGCTTTTCCATGCAGTATCGTGGGATGGCTGGTGCCCATCTCCAGTGGTCACTGGGCAAGAGGTGGAGTACATCCTGGACAGGTCTCTGTGAAGTTATTTCTTTTTTTGTTGGTTAATTAGGTATATTTAGTCAGAGCCGTGGAAGTGAAAGACCTAGTCAGATGAAAACTGTATCAGTTACCATCTTCTACTTCAGACAGGTACAAAGGATGACGGGATCCATTTTAAAAGATGTGTCTCATCCACTGAAAAGTTAAGTTCAGGACTCTCCCATAAGGCACAGATATGTGATGCCAAAATGCAAAACAAGCACTATAAAACCACCTTTGTTCGTGTTGCCATCAGCTTCTGAAACTCGATTTAGCATACTCCCAACATTATAATTTTTTTTTTTCCTTTTCTAATCTTCCTATGTTGTTTTTATGGTTTTTTTTCTGGTAAGTTTCTTATCTTGGGCTGCACATTGGCGCAGTGGGTAGCACTGTTGCCTTGCAGCAAGAAGGTTCTGGGTTCAAATCCAACCCTGGCTCTTTATGCATGGAGTTTGCTTGTTCTCCCTGTGCATGTGTGGGTTCTCTTTGGGTACTCCTGCTTCCTCCCACAGTCCAAAAACATGACTGTCAGGTTAATTGGCTTCTCTAAATTGTCCTTAGGTGTGAGTGTGTGTGTGTGAATGGTTGTTTGTCCTGTCTGTCTCTGTGTTGCCCTGCGACAAACTGGCGACCTGTCCAGGGTGTACCCTGCCTCTCGCCTAGTGAACGCTGAAGATAGACACCAGCAAACACTGCGACCCCATGAGGGATTAAGCGGGTCAGAAAATGGATGGATTGTTATTTTATCTCTTATTTTTATTTTTAAGTATTGAGCAGCTGGTCATATAAATGATCTCTGTGTCTAATGTATGTGTATGTGATATGTGTTCTTTGTATGGAAAGAAAGCAGACTCATCTCACCGTAAAAAATATGGGTACAAATAAAGTTCATTGATTGATGGACGGATTTATTGTTTGTTTGGTTGATTCATTCATTCATTCATTTATTGATCTGAGGATTTGGCAGATCAGCTGATCATGCGTCCACCAGGTTTTTTTTTTTAACTGTGAGACCACATGGAAATACCATCTTCAATGTTGCTTTCCAGCTAACAGTCTGCTGTAAAGCCTAAAGAATATTCTCTTCTTTGCAGTGCTAGAGCAGAGAGATAACGAACAGCCAAGGTAACGCCACTTAGTTATTTAGCTAAAGAGACAGTAGACAAAACTTTCTTGTGAAACATTCTAGTTGTTTAACATTTTCGGTCCCATTGACCAGAAAATGTTTTGAGTTGTTTTATATTACTGAAGCCGGCCAAAACAGACAATGTAGACCTGACTAGTTTTTAGCTTTCACAACACTAAGGATGTACTTACTGTCTACGCTCAAGCTGCTATGTCATCTTTCAATATCAGGTAAGGGAACCATCACCAATAATATTATGGAAAATCTTAATCAACCCTTTATAAAAAGCTGGTGTATAACCCGTCGTCATGGTGTTAGTGTTAGTGTTAGTCAGAAACCTGGCTTTGGCATTGTGGATAACATACACCTCTCTTTTTCTACTGACATCTGTAGAGATTTCATAATGATAATCTAACTGACTAATAATAAAAGCATGCACCAGTTTGTCAATGTCCTGTTTCGAAAGGACATCCTTCATTCTAATAATGTATTTTAAAATGGTAAATGGTTGATTTAGTAATAGCATGTGTGTGTTTGTTAAGATTGATTGTAGTCCACTAGATCTCAGTTTTTCACACTCATCTGGAGTCTTGTGACACATTGAGCCTTGCTGAATGCAGATTTCTAACCTTGTCAGCATTTCTGGAACAAAAATTGACTTCTCTGAATTAAGCAGAAATAAATTCTGTCCCTTTACACTCACTAATTTTACAAAAATAAAATGGTGGCTGTAAGATTGACTGTTTGTCTTCAGCGTTGGTAGATACTGAAATAAGTTGGCTTGAGAATGGAGCCTTGAAGTAAATGTATATAGACATTATTTTTTTGTTAGGTTTAGGACGATATCGCCTAAATCTGTTTAAATAGCAGATTTCCTCCTCTAATCAAGTTGTAGTTTAAGGAAGTAGGATGTTAAATAAATCTGTTTACTTTCCAGTCTGGATGTTATTAACTGCGATGACGATTATTAGACATCAATCATCCGTTCAGTTCTAACTCCTGCATTTGTGGATGGTAACAGATTTTTGTTTTTGGTGTTCGCTTCCAGCCAGACACGGCGTCTGAAAGCGTCCGACTCAGCGGTTTGACGGGCAGGTGCTGGCTGCAGACAGATGGAGGCGGGTCATGTGATGGTGGTCGCTCAGTACCAGCTGAAAGCTGACGTTCCCGTCTGAGCGGCGCTGCGGGCAACTGTTTGTGTACCAAACGTTTTAATAGCTGATATTTTTGTGACGGTGTACCCTGCTTACCTGAATGCCAGGTTGAGTCCGACTGTCCTGAAAAGAGTCTTTTGTCTGAGGCTGATGAGTCAGTTGTTCTTTCCTTAAACAGTGTGATAATTCCAAAACATTGATTTTGTAATAATCTTAGCTTCCTATCAATAACAGTCACAGCTCTAATCAAGAAATATCACCCAGTTGTCATCACAGAACATGAATAATTACATCATTATCAGGGTGGATGGTTGCGTGTAAGAATTGGCTCTGAAGCGATCATGAATGTCAATTTATTATAAGTATTCTGAAGTCAAATGTAAACAGTCCCACAGCTAAAGTTTGGCCCAAACAGGATCATTAGACAATGATGCCAAAAACAGCAGCAAATTACCAACAGTATTTATGAAAAAATGAAAATAGATAACATGTTGTAAAGAACTAGTCAAAGTCCAGACCTCCGTCTGACTGAAACGTTTTTATGTGCCTTCAGAGAGCTGCGCATAAACAAATGCCTGCAAACCTCAATGTATGGAATCAATGCTGGAAAAATGAGGGGACAAAATTCCTCCATAATGACAAAAGACAATTACCACTGCTAGAGGTGGTTACACAAAATGTTGAATCACTGGGTTTAATTATTACTCATTGTTTCCACACACAACGATTGCTCAATCTTTGCTTATTTGTTCATGATAGTGTGAAATCGAGACTGAACCCATATAAGCATCTAATAAAAACAAATGATTTTGTCATGATACATAAAACCCTTTTAGTAAAAGAGGGCTGACTTTGTTTTTACATGGCATGACTGTACATACAAGATAAACGTTCCCAACAGTAAGTGAAGCAATCAATCCCAGAAACTAACTTCTTGACAACTTCTTTGTTACCTATGAGAACTCAGCGTGTGTGCGTGTCCATGTTTAACCAGGCGTGTTAAAGCCAAATAGACTCTTTTAGTGTGCTTCAGTTTGGGCTTGTAGTGTGTAACTATGAAATTGTGCATTTATCACCACTTAAAGCTGTAAGTTGTTTGTCAGTTAATAAGCACCTCAGAAATTAAGCAGTGAATGAAATCACAGAGTGCTCAGTCTGCAGCAGAGCTTTAACTTCAGAGAAAAAAAAACTTTATTTACTCTGTGATTACCTGTAATCATCCCAATCATTGTTCTGAACACTCATAGTAGACCTCTCTTGTTACTCAGTAGTTATTACTCTTAATTAGAGCTTAGTGATTCATATTTTGCAGGCCAAGCTGCGCTGCTGGAGGCAGCCAATCACTCTCCCTTTGAGCTCCTCTCAGCCAATCACAACAGCCAGTCCAGGTGGCGGATCCTTGAAGGTGAGGTGGCCTGCGGGCTCTGATTCAGGACCAGCTCTTCTTCCCGCTGTTCTCCTTCCTCCACCGAGGCCTGAAGCCGATCTGGGGGCCAGTGCCTCCTCCAGCCTGACCAGCTCTTCCAGTCTATAAACCCAGCTCGGCACTGAAAACCCATCATTAACCCATCACAGGTGACACGAGCCACACCCATCGGCTCTGTTGTCACAGCAACAAATCGTCAGGATGTTTCAGTTGTCAGCTCATTGAAACGTTGTTGTTTTTTTTCAGCAAAAATTGGAAAGGTTTCAGTTTACGGCATGCAGTACGAGTCATCGCATTTTGTGATAATTTGACATTTATTCCTCCGTGCAGCTCAGGGGGAGGAACATTAACCCATCCATCAGGTCTCCACTCACAGTTAGTGAGGTGCAGCAGTCAATAAACACAGGTTTATAATCAAAAGTCATGAATCATTGACTTTTATGGGTGTTCTCTTGCTTTTTTTACGACGTTTTCATACAGACTGAGCTGCACGCTACTTTTTGTCTTGCATGGTAGAGCTGTTCACACCCATAAAACGATACTTAATAGACACTCCGCTGCAACTTTGAAAGGTTATTTTTCCTTTTCTATCCTTTTGCAGATACTTTTATTTCCAGATTCACAGAAGATTTGGAGGCAATCATGCGTATCAAGAGGATCCTCTTTGTGCCTGCCTCACTTAATCCCTGCTGGCATCATCAAAACTGTTACACAAACATACTGGATACAATTGGCAGGAAAGAAACATTTTTTATTAGTAATTACATGTTTTCAACCAATTGAGTTTAGATCATGCTTTCAATCTTGTTTAATCAACTTTAGTTTGAACATTTGATCCAGAGCAACAACTTTAAGAAACCAAACACTGACTTTGAAGACATTACATTCAGCAGCTTTCTCTTTTTCTGTAAGCTTGAAGCAATACAGTTCCCATTTTATTTGTTAAAATACGTTATATCCTAATCAGTAATCTGCACAGACTTTACTCGCAGTTTTAACACACGGTACTTCTTTCCAAACATATGTTTGGAAATAAATACAGAGAATTACAAAGTATTTATACCACTAGGTATATGTAGTATTCTTCTGTTTGTGCCCTATTTTTTTTTTTTACTTAAATGCTTTCAGATCATCACACAAACTTGTATGTTAAAGTTAATGTGAGTAAATGCAAATTTAAGTTTTCAAAATGATAATTTCATATATTAAGGAAAAAACGTTTCCAAACCAGCCTGGTTCTATCTAAAAAATATATTTTCTCCTTAAAGGTAACATGCTAAAAAATGTTAAGAACTTTAAATTGATAGATGCAGATCTTTAAGTGTGGAACATCAAGGGGAGACTCTGTTTAGGAGTGATCGAAAGATTTATGCTGTATGCTTTGGCGGCAAACAAAAAAATAATAATTCGCAGAGAAAGAATTGCAGTATTTCTCCTCAAGGCACGCGCTGGGCGACCCCGTGTCTGTTGAGTGTTTGTGTGCCCACAGTGCAGCTCTGCGAGTACCTACATTGCTAATTTAGGCCCATGCCCTTATTTTAAAGTTGACTATGTAATTTCAGCTTCACTTTATATGTGAAGATGTTAACTGTTGCCCCAAACTCCAACCTGCAAAACTATCAGGTTACACTGCTCGGGTTTTTGCTGTCCAAGTACTTTTGATGTTGTTTATGGATGGAAGATGAAGCAACCACATGCAGAGAGGATTTGAAAGCCCCCTCTCTGACCAAAACAGAGATGTGTTCATTTACAAGACAGAACCGGGCGGAAACACCAGTTGTAAAGATTGCCACTGCCTGTCGGCGGTCCTCCCAGTACTTTACCCTGGAGAAGCGGAATGACTTCTTTAGTAAGAAATTACTCTTGAGGCAGAAGCTATACTTTAACGCATTTATTCTAAAATATCCAGATAAATGGTAGAGCTCAGTACTGGGCTCTCGTGTTGATCACAATGCAGGAAAAGGTAAAATAAGGAAGAGAGAGCCCAGTATGTTGGTTACATCAGCTTAAATATAGATCAGCAAGGACACGGCCCTGTAGGAGCTGTCCTCCCCTCACATGTCTGTAGGAGACGTCTCACTGTTAGGCTGTGAAATAGCATAGATTCTAAGGTTTATCCACATGTACATGGGGCCCCTAAATAACTGTGCATTTGTTTATGTATGCCACATCTGTGACATTCTCTGTTACAGAATTATCTGTTTTTTCCCAGTAACTGTAATCTCATATCTGTAATCTCATATAACACCTAACAGAAGATTCCTTCAGATTATGGGGATCAATATTCTATTGTGGGCTAAAACTTAAATATAGACAACCTGAATTTATCTTAGATTTTTCAATTGTAGAATGTTAAATGTGAAATACTTTTGTACAAGGCAGCTTCAGCTTTGTGTCAGTTTATTCGGTAGTCCTGTGGGTTTTCAACTATGCAATAACAGCTTCAAGGGAGAGAGAGAAAAAACCCTGGCACATCGTATCTACGTTGACTTGATGGTAATAAAAGGGTTACCACACCAACAAAAGTGTTCTAAATGTAGTGCTTTTCTGTAAGATGTTTATATTTCTGTTGATGAAATTATTAAAATATATTAAATTAATATGAATGTATGAATGAACGCAGCAGGTTTAGAAATGTATCCACTATAAAATACAGTTTATGTGAGCAACGAAACAGAAGAGAAGAAATGGCTGTTACAAATTAACATAAACCTATGTTAATTTGTGAATAAATCAATGACCTAGGTATGTTTTAAAATCATATTTTTGACAAAATAAGATAAATGAACAAAAGTTAATTAAGAATATCTTGGTTTTGAACTATGAACGTGAATCCAGTGCAGTTAAATCTAAGTGAACTAAGCTAAGAACTAGTTTTGTGGGATGAATTGGCACAACACTGTTGGGAAACCTCAAGTACGAAAAGCTTTTTAAATGCACCAGCAAGGAAAGCAACTTTAAACCATTTATTTAATGGTTATTTGGTCAAATTAAACCCATCAGATGTTTAAACGTTCTCAAAAACTTCCAAACACAGTTGAGATCCTTTGAACCAAGACAAAGACTTGCAGCTGTAAATGTGGCAAAAAAAAAATGGCTCAGCAAATAAAACAGAAAATGTTCTCTCAGAATTATCCTCCCATGGAATCTACAGCCATTTATTTTGTGCCAATCTGTTACATCGGATCCAAAATCACAGCCATTTTTAGGAAGCAAAACAAGCATGTTATTTTTAAAAACCATACTTATGTCTATACCAAAGAGAAGTGTTTGTCTAACAAAACCAATTGCTTTGTGTTTTAAACTATTTTCAAAGAGCTGGTGTTTAAAAGGTTTTAAGAATTCTTTCTTTTCCCCTGGCAATGATTTTTTTCCCCTAAAACTCCCTAAAGTTGGGTGTTCTTTACATGTTTCTGCACCCTGAGTTATGCCCTGTTTTCTGTCTTTATACAAAAAGTTCCCAGTATTCTTTCAGGTGAGGGTTTACGCAGACATACACCCTGGTGCCGAAACTGTTTTCAAAACGGGGAAGATTTCTGGCTGCAGTGACCCGCTCTGATGTTAATGGCTTTAATTTGTTGTAATTAAGCGGTTTTGGTTGAAGAGGGGGGTTTTCATAACGAGCAGCTGAGTTAATTTGTTTGGATAAATACTTAACCGAACGGAGCTGCTGAGCCCCTCTGATCCAACACACACTGAGATGATTGGTGGTAATTGCGGCTCTCAGCTGATTGGAGGTCGACAAGCACAACAAGTGTGTTGCAAACTTCAGTGAACAACAGAGCAAAGGGTCCAAGTGTGGAAAAACACTCGACAGGATATGATCACACGGAGACTGCTTTTCTTACAGACCATTTTCAAGCTGCAGAAGGGCTTTTTTTTTTTTTTAAACTAATGATGTGGAAGATATTTGGAAAGTTGTCCTTTTAATAACAATAACTGTTTTTTCCCAGTTTGGTTAGTAAAATTCCTTTTTTTATTAATACCATTATAAGTATTTTAAGTATTAATATTCGGTGTGAGTTCCTTCCCTTTCCCGCTTCCTAATTAGTTAGACTTTCACTGGAACATTTGTATTATAAATCTGTGAGAAACTGTGTTATATCTTAACCCAGTTCGCCTGAAAGCTTAGAGGTGTTAGCAGGATATGTACAGCATCTTGCAAAGGTATATACCTTCGAATCGTTCACATTTTTTCATATCTCAGCTGCAAATTTCATTGTATTTTCATAAGATTTTATGTCACAAACCAACCAAAATTGCACATAATTTTGAATTGGAAAGAAAATAATTCTAAATAAATTATTTCTTTTTATGAGGAGAATGTCTAATGTGTATTTACAGTCAGCCTACTTTGCTCTGATAATCCTAAATAAAATTCAGTGCATCCTATTGCATTCTGAAGTCACCCTAATGACTATATAATTAACATGTGTGTAGTTTTTCCCCCCCAGAATGAATAAACGTGTCACAAACGCGCAAAGTGTATTTATGTATTCGTTGTGTCATTTTTTTTTTTTTTTGGTCTCTGCAAATGCACACTCTCACTGTCCCACCCCCAATCATTTTCTCACTCTGCTGAGTTCTCCAATTTGCATTGTTTGTTGTTATTTCAACTTTTAACTTTTTGTTCTCTGTCATTTTTTTCTCTTCATAGTAGGTACATATGGTCTGGCGTTCTGTTACCTGTGACATCATCCAGGGGACACAGATCATCCACTATTACCATGTAACATAGAAAGGATTCCTAAATCAATGTGTGTTTCTCTGCTCTTTTGTGTCTCAGCTCTGTCTTCTCTAACCCCCAGTCGGTCGAGGCAGATGACCGTTCATACCGAGCCTGGTTCTGCTGGAGGTTTTCTTCCCAGTTAAAGAGGAGTTTTCCTCTCCACTGTCGCTTCATGCATGCTTAGTATGAGGGATTGCTGCAAAGCCATCGACAACGCAGACGATTGTCCACATTGGCTCTCCGCTCTTTCATGAGGAGTGAATGCTGCTTGTCAAGACTTGATGTGATCTGCTGTGTTTCCTTAGATAGGAAACTTTTTTTTACCAATCTGTATGATTTGATTGAATTTGACTCTGTAAAGTGCCTTGAGATGACGTGTGTTGTGAATTGGCACCACATAAATAAAATTTTATTGAATATATGCCCAAGTATATTTGGAGCCACCATTTTACCATCTCTTTGTAAACTTAGTGTATGCTCCCCTGGTTATGGGTAAAGTTGTAATTAGATTGTAAAGCAACATGCCAAGCTTAGAGTGTCTTTGAGCACTCTTTAATCCATCATCCAACAAATGGAGGAGTACAGCACAACAGCTGTCCTACCAAGCCACCTAAAATGCCAGGTCAAGCAAGCAGAAACCCATGGTACCTCTGGAGATACTGGAGAGAACAGTGGTCCAATTGACACGACAGCCGTTTGCCATGCAACACGAATCAGGCCATAAAGGTAGAGTGGCGAGCACAAACCAACTATGCCTTAAAATGTCACTATTAAAGGGTTAATTATGGGCTACAGGACTACTACTGGGTACTTTCGGAGTAGTGGTGTGAATAAAAATGAAACCAGGGCCCTTTGTATAGGAAGCCGGCATTTACACGTAATAAAATAACAACTCACAATTGGTCATTATTGAGCAAAGTTCAGTTAAAGTTCAGAAACTCCACAGCGACATCTCGATCAAATAAATTTCTCGGTGCTTGAATCCGATGTGATCTTGCTGGCCAAGGAACGTCTATCCAGGTCCTACAGTGGCTGTTGAAAGGTCACTGTTCAGTTTTGGGAGAGGGTGAGGCTCGTCACTGATTATCCCGCACCACTGGCATGATTAGGACGCTCATGCAGGTACATGGAGAGAAACCCATCATGGGATGCATCAGGTGCTCCTCTCCGTCAGTTACTGTGTGCCACCAGCAGAGGCAGCACACTGGAGGAGATGCTTATGGAATGAAACAGACTTTTGCTAATGCAACCCTGCCGCACCTCCCACCAGATGGAAAAGCCTGCCTTGTATGATAGGCCACCAAAATAAAACTAATTTAGTACAAAAACAGGTCAGTATTTAATAAAGAAATGTCTGTGAATTTGCTTCTATTTTTCTTCTTTTTTACTTAGGGCAAATGTCCATGCAGTTAGCCCACTGCTACATAACACAGCTGCAACACAAACTTTGAGCAAAAACTACTCAAAAAGAGGGAATCGATTATTACTTTGGTGATACTAAAAGTAAAAAGGTAAAAAAGTAATTTTTTTCCCCAACCCGATCAGTTTCACACATCTTTGTGTAACATTATAGTCATTGCTTGCATGGCTTCAGGAGTTGAGCACACAGCGGAGTCGTTTTTAAGGAGGCTACTCAGGTAGTCTAAAGACAAAGTAGGAGCTCACCCTTTCCTGGGAGGATTGACATCTGTCCTAAAAGTTTTCCACTTTTTAATAAACATTTTCAGTTTGGAATGATAGCTTAATGGCTTTATAACCCTCCCCAGATTTATGGATGGCTGCAGTTGCTTCTCTTTCCGTCTTGTCAGTGCACTAACAATGTTTATTGTCCAGGCTTCCCTTTTATGTTATGAGCTGACGAGTAAAACCTTGACCAAACTGTTTCATGTGCAAGATATTTTCTTTGTGTGGATTTAAGAGATGAAAGGACTAGACACAATTAATGGTGACATTTGTTTATACACTACCATGTTCTTGCCACGTCTGTCTGTCACACTCCCGCTCCGTGTCAATTAGTTAATTTATCCATACACCTGTGATCCTCTGCCAGCAGCTCAATTAAACCAACCCTGTTCATCTGCCTTTATCTACTGGCCTCCCACAGCTTCCTGTAGCCAGATTGTTGTAAGCCATTGAGGTGAGTAGTCCAACAATCCTTGCCTGCCTTGCTTCGTTTTGGATGTGCTCCTGTTAGTGCCCCCGATTGAATGTCTGTCAGTCACTTGTTCCTGGTCTCACCCTCAAAACCTTCCAAGATCATATCCAGAAAGTAGGTCTAAAATAAATAAAGTTTTTTTTTTTTTTTTTTTTCTTTTTTTTGTATTGGATGCTAAATCCTCAAGGGGTTAAAAAGTATGTTCTAACATGTCAAGTCAGCTGGGTTTTGGTATGGGTACTTAGACACACACGAGCTGTTAAAAAAAACTTGAAAAGGTGAGCAACGTTTTTTTTTTTTCCTCTTCTTTAGAATCAGACCAATTTTCTATATTAAGCCAATAGAAAATATTAATTAATTCAATTCCTGAAATCCCGTCATAGCTTTTGATTTTGCTGTTCCACCTCAAGGTTATTTGTGGCTCGTCTGGCCAAACGTTTGCAAGCCTTTCTAGAGGCACAAACAGTCTGTATAAAGCTGACCCTGTTGGTGTACTTGAGTTTTTCCGGTCAACATTCAGCGCTTTACTCCCTTCCTCATGATTCCTTCACAAAACCTCTGACAACTAGGGCCGAACTTTTTTGTTTCGTCTAATTAACGATTTCATTGAGACCTACTTCGCTGTCATTAATTTGAACAATGTTTTATTTGTGTTTTTTTTTTATTATAGCTATTTATTTATTTATTTATTTATTTATTTATTTATTACTGTCAGAAGATAGAAATCATTAATATTCAAATGCCACCGTATAGAATAGCGTGCGTTGGCACCTGCTTGATCCGTCGGGCGGGCGGAGTCACGGGACGTGCTGAGGCCGCAGGCCGCCGGCTGCAGACGGAGCGAGACACCAGGCCGAGAACCGCTGCAGCTGCCGCTGTTCAGCTGCGTCCTGCGGAGAAGAATCAAACCGCCGCCGCCTCCTCTGTCGGAAATTTGCTCTGATTTCCACACATCCGCACCCATGTAGTTAAGAAAAGATGATTCATACAATTTTAGAATTGCGTTCCTCTCTTTACCCAGGCTGGTTTGTTGAAATCCAGTGAAACTATTGAAAATTAATTTAAAAAATAAAATAAAGTGTGCCTACATAGACATTTTTCTTTAGAATTCATTAGACTCATAATTTTACTAACAAAATAAATATACTTTATTCATTTTAAATATTTATCTTTGAATTGCAGCGTTAGGAACGTTTATTTACCTAAATAAAGTACCAAACTGCCATATAATAGCTGAAAAGTATTTCGGTTAAAAATATAAATGTAGGGATAAAGAAATAACCTTAATTAAAAATCAAATTGCATAGAAATGTACAAAGGTAAAACAAAATAGTAATGAATACAACATTTTTAAAACAAAACATAATTTTATTTTTTTATTTTTTTTATTGAAAACCGTGGTGTTATTAAGTTGCTTTTATATTAAACATTGTGAGTCACTCCATTCATCAATAAATAAAGAACAGCAAATTAAACCCCAAGAGAAACAAGTTGGAAACTTAAAAAAGAATTAAATCCAAATTTTATAAACAAACCGAAAAGAAAAAAAAACTTTTTTAATTGTATTTATTTATTTATTTTCTCTCCAAACTGAGCACACGGAGTACATAGCTCCTTTCGTCTTCGCAGAGGCGACGGGTTGCAGAGTTAGTGCATTCAGTCCCAAAACAATGAAAAAATAGATCTGACTAAGTAGTAGAAGAAGAAGTGCTACATGAGGAGAGGATGAGGTAAATCTGTCTAGAGGGAAGAAACGAACTGATGAACTGATGCAGAGAGAAGAGCAAACACAAATCAGCATCATTAATAATATCATTATATACATACATTAGATGCATAGAATACTTTCTCATCCAGTTTTTACATAAATACCAATATTCTTCCCTATAAAAAGAAACTGATCTGGGACCCTGCTGGTTTCTGTACTCACTGCTGCTGCTGCTGCCTTTTGAAACGAAAAGCTGCATTTTCCTGCATAATTATTTCAGGGTTTTTTTTATTATTACTATTATTACACATTTTTCCTACACAAATTAACTCAAACAAAGCTTGGCGTTCCAGATTTTTTTTTTTATTTGTTGGTGTTCATGAGAAAAACAAAAGCTGCTGAAGTAGTTCTCAATAAAAATAAAAAAAAACTAAAGAACAGACAGGATTTAGAAACGGGATGCAACAGCAGGTCTCAGATCCGTGTTTTTGCATTCAGACATTAAGCACTGAGTCAGCACTGACAGGAGATGCCAGGTTCCTCCGGTGTGTGTGTGTGTGTGTGTGTGTGGGGGGGGGGGGGGTGTTTAGAGTGATTTCTATTGACAATTCATCTGTCAGCGATGCTCAGCAAAATTCATGCAAGTTTGTGCAGATCCATTTAGTTGCGTTTCACATGAAACTCGTGCTTTTACTGCCTATAAAAAAATGTGGTTGGATTGCAGGAAATTTAGAGAACCTCCTTCAGTGTTCTAGTTGAGACCCACTTCTGAGAGCTCACCAGGCTGTATACACAAGCAGCATCCTCCTAGAATGATCCAACCACCCTGCAAGACCGAGCCGAACCCCTGTACGCTCTCCTCACATTGATAAACCACCTCACCAAAGACGTTTTTGTGCATCCTCAAAACACCGCAGGGAACTCTTCCACCACTGCTCTTAAATCCCTCTAAACACCCTGCAGAGACCGTCCACATTCTGGCAGGCTTATTACATCATTGTAGGGTCTTCGTCCAGCGTGTAGGAGTCCTTACTGTTTCCATCAGCTCTGATTTAATCGAACACAGGGAAGCAGGACAGGAAAAAATAAAAAAAGAAACTGTTAGCTGATTTTTATTGGCTGGAAGTTTTGAGCAAAGCTTGAACAAGCTGCAGCTAATCGTCTGCATTTCTTATTGAAAATTGAGAGCTGAGCAACAGATTCAGTACATTTCTGTTTGGGGATTCTGGAAACAGCTTTGCCCCAAACACCTTCAGTTTTTGTAAAGCATCTCAGAAACAGATGCTTTTCTTTTTTTTTTTTTTTTTCTCCAGGAGGGTTCCTTCCTCTCTGTGGCCGGAACATAGTTTCTCTCAGTGTTCAGAAACCTGCAGCCCAGCAGCTTCAAATGTCTTTTTTTTTTTTTCGTTTTCTGGACAGTCTTTGTTTGGCACCAGAACCAGAGTCAGGTTTTCAGTCTCTTCTGCCTCTTGGAAGCATCAAAACCTTGTCAGTCCAAACCTGACGGAAAGTTTCCTTTTTTCCAATGAAAAACGATCCTCTGTTCTTCTTTTTCTTTTTCATTGTCCAGAACAGGAAGGTTCATTGTCCGTCCGTCAGTCCGTAGAAATAAAAGTTGTCAGTGTTTATGTGAGTGTGTGTTTATATATGCATTTTCAGTTTTACTCTGCAGGGGCTGTTATTGTAATGTTGCACTGAAAAAGGCTCTGAAAAATTATCTTAAACTTCCTTTTAGACTGAAAGTCACTGTGTGACAAAGCACGGCTCAGATACCTTATTTAAATTTATTTACTTATTCTTTTCCATATTTGTCGAATGATGTATAATAACCTAAACATATATTTTAAATTGACAGTCTTATGTTACTTTTTCTAAACAGAAACATAAAAAAACAGACTTGATTATCAGATCATCCTCAAAAGGCTCTTGTATCCGATTTGACCAATGAGGCTCTGTCAACATTACAGGCTAAAAAAAAGGGAGTAAATTCTGAAGAAAAAAATAATTGCTTGGAGTTCAGAATTTTACGGATGGTTTATAAATGTTTGCTTCTGCTCTGCTTTGATCCGTTTTATCTTATTCTCTTTTTTGTGCGAGATTTTGCAAATTTGTTTAATTATATCCAGCAAGAAAAAGCACCTTTCCAGGCTTAAAATGTTTAAACTGAAGCATATATTCTCAGTCCTGAAACGTGCAGAGATCAAAGCAGCCCTACTGTTTATTGCAGGTTTATCTGAGCCGTGAGAGTTTTCTGTTTTATGCAGTGGCAGAAACAGAATGGACGAAGATTCAAGATAAATGTGAGAACCATTCGTTCAACCAGGGGAGATCTAAACATCTGTGTCTAGGCTTCATCATGAATCAACTTTGCAGCGGCGTCACCGTGGACGCTTGCTGGTGGGGAAACACTAATAAACCAGGTGGCTGCTTTAGTTCTCTAACTAAGCTCTATAGATGAAGATGCTTCACACTAATATGTGGCTTCCTGAGTAGGAATCGTCACGTCTTAGAGTTTGAACTCAACCTAATCTCAGTTGCTGGTCCTGTCCGAGTGTCCGCATGTCTATTGTGTGTGCGTGAGGGACTCTGCAGTGACATTTGCAGTCTAGTCGTCGCTGATGACGTCCACGTCCTCGCTGCCGGCCTGCTGCGTCGCCGCTCTCCAGCGGCTGACGTGTTGGCTGCCCTTCCTCTTCTGTTGAGCTTCTGGAGACTCTTCCTCCAGCTTCTGGCGCTTGTGCTTCGTCCTGCGGTTCTGAAACCACACCTTCACCTGCGCACACAGAGCAACATGAGGAAACCAGGTTTACATGGAGTTTAGAAGTTGAAAATGTCCACTTATCCTTAAACTCTTTAAATGTCTTGCTGACCACTAAACCACAGAAGTTGAATTGATCTGTGGCAGAAAAATGTCCTTTCAATGAAACAACGGTGTTCTCTTGCGTTGCACAATGAACCTCACTCAACCTTATGCAATCCAACAATGTGACCTATGTTCCAGTCCCTTAAGTACTGGTTATGCTTCCTAATGAGGCTTCCTCTGTGTTGCTGATCAGCATTCATTTACTATGACTGTTAGGTGTTTTTGGCCACTCGCCATGCCAAAACCTATGTTCCTCTGATGCCGTTGTAGATATGTCAGCTCATCTTAAATGTGATTACCTATACAACTACTTATACAACTATCACTGGTCTGCATGTGAACTAGATTACATCCCAATCTGACCGTTCACTCTGGGTTATTAACTGTTTATGTCGATGAGTTTAAGATTAAGGTTCAGTCCCAACAAGGTCCAACATCACTGAGGAATAGTTTGCTGAACATCAGTCTGGGAAGGGGTTATAGAGCAGTATTCATACTGTTTAAAGTCCATCAGAGAAAAATATCATTGACAACTGGAAATATTTAAAATACCTTCCTGAAGGATGTTCTTTGTCCCAAAGGCAGACTCGAAGTCAGATGTTAAAGTTCATGAAAGAGACTGAAAATGCAAGGCTTGATTTGTTCGCAAAGTGGTTGATAAATAAATTGGGTTAAATGTGATTTCACTTCCTCTTCCACCTCTCCTAATTTCAAATTATGTGGTAAATGCACATTTTGTTCCTGAAAGAAAAGCTCAGGAAAAACGCAGACTGAGCTTCAAACTTCTGAACGTTTCCTGTTTTAAATTAAAATCCTGCAGGTGTCCTTAAACAGCAGCATGGAAACAGTGAGGATTTACACTGCTTGTAGGTGTTAAGATATTGATGTTTTCCAGAGCTCTTACAGCAGTTTAGATCTAATGATCCAAAGTCTGCTCTCAGGAACCCAGTCTGGTAAATGTATTGTATTCAGATCTAAAGATGCATGCTTTCAAAAAATGATTTAATGACATGATTTATTGCTTTTGATTTATCCCCTATTCTGATGGATTTAAAATAAATGGACGCAGCCTGATTACAGTTTGGTAGAAAAATAAGGTGAAACCAACCGATTCCACTTTATTTTGGTTAGTTAAAGAACAAAAGCTGTTTCCACCGACTGCAAACACGCCCAGGAACAACGACGAGCCGTTTAGCAACCTTCTCACCAGCTCCCAGCCACAACCACAACACAGCTGTGATTGCTGTCACTGATAGGACCGAATGTGTGAGAGCCGCTCGGTGATTATTTAAGACCTGTTCCCTGGTAAAACACAACCATGACACGCAGAGCTGTTTAAACCCGACGAGCTGGCTCCCAAATCGTGTTGCGCAACCCTGTCAGAGGCGGCAGGCTCTAGATCCACATGATGGATGCTCGAGTTACTTCCAAACATCGGATACGTTTAGCACAGATTTCACCGAGAAATCAGAATAAAGCTCCTTCTTTACAGCGATGGGAGGGGGGGGGACAATAAAGGCAAGCAGGAGGAATTTTCTCATGGGAATCAAATATAAAATAATTATTCATTACCGTAGTTTAATGTTTCTGTAATGTGTCCTCTTTATTGCTAGAAGCACAAATTGTCTTTTTGGATAAATATGGAGCATCTATTTTTTGATACTCTAATAAAAGCTGTGTGGGTTTGTTTTGAGAAGGATTACCTAACTCACAAACTCCTGCTGATCAGCATCAAGGAGGAAGCTCATCCATGACGTAAAGCCCACGCACACTGGTGTGCTTTGTAACTAAAAACTTTAATGATAGCAAGGCTACAACCTCGCTACGCTGACAGCACCAGGTTATTGCAACACTCTTTCCAGTTTCACTGACCCATTCGCTCCTCGTGTGGCCATAAATACCGCACCATACTCAGCTGTCCTTCATTCACTCTCTGGATGCCAAACAAGAAGCACTTCTTCTGACGATGGTCAGTCCAGACGAGGAAGGACCTAGAACGGATGTGGACAAGGTTCCGTACAGAAGACGCATCCACCTCCATTTTCTTATGCTGCTAATAAGTTGATGGAAAAAAAAAAAGTTGTTTCCTTTTCTGACGCAAGGCTAAAATTGATGGTGTAGGCCCAGAAACTCTAACATTCCTATACCTGCTTAATCCATTCAGGGACGTGGGAACCTGGTTCTGAGCTCTAGTGGTCAGTGGCTGTAAGGCAGGGTGCACCCTGGACAGGTTGCCAGTCCATAACACAGCAGAGTCACACAACAATGCATTCATAAACTCACACCAAAGGACAATTTAGAGCGGTCATTTGACTTAACATGCTTGTTTAGAATAATAGGAGGAAGCTGGAATAACTAGAGAACCGGGTACTCAGCTGTATTCAAAACACAAGACCTTCGTGCTGTAAGGCAACATTACCCAGGGGTCCACCATGCAGCCCAACCTGCCACGTAGAAGGAGACGATTTCCGAATCAAAACAGGTCATGGAGCTCATCCTAGCACAAAACAATTACCCATGGCGTGATAGCCATGACAAACGTCTGAGACAGCTATACCAGTTTGTGGAATGAGGTGTGGTGCAACGTGGTGTACCGCAGACAATCCAACCAAGAACATGCTGCTAACTTCTATTTGTGAGCATGGAGGATATTTTTCCCACCTCTCTGAAAAAATATCAGTGCAAAAGCTATTTGTGAGTACTTTGCAGTGATTGGGCCTCGATCTAAAGGGTCTGTTTTTATTTTTTGGAGACAGAGAAAGGCTCTTTATCAAGTCTAAAGGGTGCATGGAACTACAGAGAATTGTTTTGTTTTATTGTGCTTGAACACTTTCTGTATGTTAACAGTTGATTTGTTAACCTTGCCTGCAAGATGAAATCTCACGGCATTTGTGTGCTCACAAACACGTGAGAATCCATCTTGTACCGCTCCGGCTTCCACCGTTTATGTCCGAACCAAAAAACGGTTCGGGCCAATCACGTTGCAGTATTGTGGATTAAGGCAAACCGGTGCTAAACCAACCTTTGGTAGGCGGGCACAAGGCATTGCTTCACACAAAAAGTTTGGGGAATGCTTCTGAAAGTCCCTCCTTTCCCCAAACGGATTCAAATGGAGCAGTCCATAACAATAATGTGCAGAACGAAGAGTGGCACACACTATTGATCACGAAAAAGTCTGTAAATAGTAACATTATTTCCCTGTTAAAACAAGTGTGGGCAGTTCTGCTCCTTGCAGGCTGGTGTCCTACAGGTTTTGGATGTTTCTGTGTTCATACATAGGTAGTTGGACCCTGATGAGGCTGAGGGGATAACCCAACCACTTGGATCAGGAGAGCTCAAACTCACCGCTCTCAAAATAGTCCACCCCTGCTGCAAAGCCTCCGTATGCAATGCATTGTCTGCGGTTCAGGTGGTTCTTGTGAAAATGAACATAAATTCAGCAAATTTATATAAGGCCTGAGTCACATTGTCTTTGCTGAGCGCATTGCAGCTCCCAGCAGTGAGAATAAATTTTTTATTGGAGCGCATTTGAATGCCAGCTTGAGATGTCCCGCAGCAACGTTGATCACTCGGTCATTAATGTCTGTAACGACGCTCTGATTGCACAAAGCTGTGATTTATGAGGGATTAATAACCGCTACTGACAGCTTGACTGGCACAGAGGCCTTCTCTCTCTTCCTCCTCTATTGTTGTGAAATGAGCTCATAATTTATGAATCAACGTCCTCTCACTCACTGGCGTCAGGAGTCACCACTCTCGCCGGCTCGATGACAAACACCGTCCTGATTAAAAGGAGATGTCGCTGACTAATTACCGACTCAGGCATTCTTCAGACCTTAGAAACACACAACTGACGTCACAGCTAAAAGTGCCTCTGAGCAAGCAGCAAGCAGTTTGGGTTAAATCCCGACAGATCCAGAGAGAAAAGCAGCTTATTAAC